>NC_134353.1:100675153-100710153 GCF_048569485.1 Anomaloglossus baeobatrachus
GGTCGTGATTGGGCAGATTGTTCTGGACGGGTTTCGCTCTGATCTGTAAGCCATTTGTGCACTAATTTAAGTGATTGAGCTGATTGGAATTAGTCTGATATCTGTATCAAAGCTCCGCACGTAGACATGGACAAGGGCCTCGAGGGGCTAAACCCAATGTCCTCTGGACCGAGGGGACATGACCCCACATTCAGATAATGTGAGTGGCCCCAGCACCAAGGTTGGCGTCTGTCCCCTGCACATGGGGGAGATTGGATACAACTACCTGGGACGCTTAGGACTGAGTGGACCCCTGATATCCTCTGTCCCCTGCGAATATTTCACCCCTGTATACAGGGGGCTATAGACCCTAGTATGCTGAAAGCCTGGACTGGGCACATAACCCACTGCTTGTGGGACCCTGTGAAGATCTGTCCCCCCACGTACCCTGGACCCTCGTGGGTATCCCATATCCTCGGTTGGTGCAGTAGATCGGTCTCAGGCGATCTGTGCACCCAGCGCCCCCGGTAAAATCATTAATTCCCCCCATCCTAATGACCCCCCCCCCACCTGTCTTTATTTTTACTAATGCGCCATGGGAGCACTAATAGGACGAGCTGCTATGTTTGGGCCGGTGTAATGGAATCCCCTGTACAGATCAGATTTTAATGCTCTCCCTCCTAATGAAGGGGCATTGGTGGTCTCCGGAGTCATCAGCGTGGCGGCTCCTGCCTCTGCTCAATGTTTGTTTGTTTTTTTTTTCCCTCTTCCTGGAAACCTCCGGCTGTAATAATGGATTTTCCCATTTTTTTGTCTTGATGATTGAACGATGCAGTGTCTTTATTATTACGGTAGCAGAATGTGTAGGGGACGGTGTGTAACGCTGCAGCATTGCGGTATTCATATCTGCTGCACATACTGAATGCTGGAGCCTGTGAGAGGGAGGGGACGGTATCGGGGGCTTCCTGCCATCCTCCCGGGTCCTCCCGGGCTCCCTGTGTGCAGGATTCCTTCTCAGGCATCCCCTTTGTCATCGCTGCTGTAATTGTCAGCATCCTCCTAGCGGAATGAGGAAGCAGCAGGCGCGGAAGCAATGATTAGGTTTCCCAGGGAAAGTGCTGAGTGTCTGGACACGGCGCTGCCATCCTCTATGGGAGACTGGCTCTAGCTGCAGCTTATTTGCCTTCAGCTTCTTATAGTTTACATATAGAAGCCATGCATGTAAAGGTGTGAGCCGCTTTGTAAATATATCACATTACCTATGTGCTGCTATCCTTTTCATATTGCCTGTATTATACTCCAGAGCTGCATTCTCAATTCTGCCAAGTCCAGAGGTGAAATTATCCAATAGTGACCCAGACGTTCTGTCCATGGTAAGTATCTATAATGGGCTTGCATTTTGCCAAGTGTAGTTTTTGCAGGAGGCAGGATGGTGTCTGCCGCTCGTGCACACCAGCCAGCAGATGTCCATAGATGTGATGGCACAGGCTTCACTCACCTGCATATACGCCAGTGACAAGAGCTGGATTACTACTTGATGCTGGCCATGAATATCGGAAGCCATGGACCATATAAACATTCCCTCATGAATTGCCTCTTCTCAGAAATACATGGATGCTCAGTTTTCTTGAGCATGCATGTGTTCTGCGTGGGGAGGGAGGTCGGCCATTGTCAGACCTTTGGCAGCACATTTTCTCCCCAAGAACAAAAATGTAAAGCCTCTTGAAGTAAAATAATGATATTTATTCACTTGTATAGCACTTTACATCAGCAACACTGTCCCCATTGGGGCTCACAATGTAGGGTCCCCATCAATAAATGCCCAATCCTTTTTCCCCCAAAATCTGCTATTGGGAAAAAGGGGCGCCTCCCCTGTCCAGTCTAGGTTCAGACAAAACATAGTGCTCTCCCCTGCGCACTGCATCAGGGCTTCCCGAATAAGAGCAATTCACCAAATCACTTTGGACTCGTCCCAGGATCGAGGGCTTTAGGGGTCCAAGTGACTGTCAGACTCATGATAGTGAATGGCTCAGGCCGGGTTCCATTGGAAACCCTGAGTCCCCAGCAGTGAGCACCGTATATGTGTGACACTAGCATTACACAATCCACCGCTGCCCCTAAAATCGCCAGGTTCAGATGTGTACGTCCAGCTTGTGCTATTTGACTATGTTTTCTGCTCATGTTTCCAGTTACAACCAGCAGAATTGTGATTGCAGCTCAGGGATACAGTATGGACTAGATCAGAAGACAAGTAGTTTGTTTACAAAGGATAGAATGCTTTTTGGGATTGACGAACTTTAAAACCAAACTTTTCTGGAGTACTTTAAAGGGAACCGGTCACCAGTTTTTTACCCTATAAGCTGCGGCCTCTTATTTACAGTAGTTTTAACATGCTGTATATAAGAGCCTAGACCGCTGTGTACAACATAAAAACACTTTATAATACTCACCTAAACCGGTCGCTGCGATGGATGTGGCTCAGACGGGTGTCTTCGTTCTCTGGTGCCGGTACTGCCTCTTTCGTCCATATTCATTCTCCTTCTGAAGCCTGTGTGCATGATGCGGCTACGTCATACCCACTCGCCGGTCCCGCGCATGCGCACTACAATACTTTGATCTGCTCTGCGCAGGGCAGATCAAAGTGCGCCTGCTCAGGACCTGAGTGCTGGCAAGTGTGTATGACTTCGGACGCATCATGCACCGCAGCTTCAGAAGGACGACAGAGGCAGCGACAAAGATGGCTGAAGGAGGCAGCACCTGCACCGGAGGACGAAGACGCCCATCTGAGCCACATCAACCGCAGCGACCACTTTAGGTGAGTATTATAAATTGTTTTTTATGTTGTACACAGCGGCCTGGGCTCTTACACAGCATTCTAACATGCTGTATATATGAGAGCCCACTTGTGGTGGCCGCAGCTTAGGCTGCTTTCACACATCTGGTTTTTGCTGAGCGATGCAAGCCTATGGACGCCAGATGTGTTTTTTTGCACTGCGCATGCTCCGTATCAAGCCGCATCCGTCAAACTGATGGGCCGCATGGGAAAAACTTATGCAACGGATCTGTTTTTTTCGCCGCATCCGTTGCATAGGTTTTTGAGCCGGATTGAGCCACACTGCAAAAACCGGATGTGTGAAAGCAGCCTTATAGGGCAAAAAAATGGTGACAGGTTCCCTTTAAAAAGTTTTTGAAGCTTATCCAATTAGAAACTATAAGCACAAAATGTGTGTATGCGCCCTTACCATAAAGGAAGATCCGAGAACCCCAGGTAGTGAGTGGTCCAGGGTTGTGGCTTCTGTAGGAACGTCTACTTCTACTACTACCCCTTTTTTTTTTGCTTTCACAGTTCTGGGGATTTCACTTTTATCTCATTTCTTCACCCCGGCTTCCTGCTCGCTGAGGGTGGGGGAAGCGGCGTACTCCTGAAGATTCACAGCTTAGACCTCAGACCCCTGCAGTAAGGGCGGACAGCTGGTCTGAGCTCTGTTCCCTCCATGCTACAAGCAGGGACAGCTTCTCCTCTGCAGCATGGCGCTGGCAAGTTCTATAGCTATCAACTTGCCTCGGAAACTGACCCCCCTGCAATCTCAGAGGCGGCCAGAGTGATGGCCAATATTCTATAAGCGATATAATAAAAAAAATCCCTCTTGCCTTCAGAGCGGAGATAATTTTTATTAAGTTTTCCAAGCACTTTGTATATTTTAACGATTAACAGGGGACGACCCCTTTAAACCAGGCGCACAATTTTGATTAGAAGGAAATATTGCTAATAATGTTATAGTAAAAGGATTGTTTCCCCACTGAACAACCCCAACTTACGGGTAATCACTTCAAGGCCCCATTTAAAATGAAAGCAACGTATATCCATTTTTAATCACTTTAGCGCCATTAATTCCACAACGCTTTACATACATGGGCAACATTGTCTCCATTGGGGCTCACAATCTGTTTCCTATCCCTTTGTCTTTGCATTGTGGGAGGAAGCCTGAGAACCTGGAGGAAACCCACGGAAACACGGGGAGAACATACAAACTGCTCTCAGATGTTTTCCTTGATGAGATTGTAACCCAGGACCCCAGCGCTACAACAGTGCTAACTACATTGAGCATCCGTGCCGTCCATAATGTATACTCTCATCCCACAGGGGGCACCATTCCGGTGTCCACTCACCGGCAGCAGCCTTTACTCTTTTCTAAGAGTAGATGTTCTTGCAGACTGAATATTGATGGGTTGCAGTGGTCACATGATGCAATAATGTCCGCCCTGGGAATATCCTCACTGACACCGCTGGAACTATTGTGAAAATCATTTTAATTTGTTAGATGTAAAACACAATGCGGCAATGCTCCATGTGGCAGCAGAAGGTGTACGGAGCTGTAATGTCGTGGGTTACTGTACAAGCTTTTCACGGAGCTCCTGTGATTGTCTGCTGCACTGCTGGAGGGACTGAGGTCCACCGTGTCACTGATGTCCATATCACAGACATATTTACTATTGTTAATATCTTCTCTATTCCTCAGTTAATTTTGATAAGGGCAAGGATCGAGAAAATCTGGAAAAGTGCTTTTTATACGTTTTCTGGTGTTTATTCCATTTTTAATGGTTTCTAATGGATATTGTAGTATATATAATGTATAGCCTTGGTTTTACAAACCTGTCAGTCGAAGCTAAACTGCGAGCAGCATGAATCAGTCTGCACCATTGTAGCAGATTTGTTTTTTTCCTTCAGTTATAAACTAGATTCCCGTTCGTAGACAGTAAACAGATGGTGAAACGTGAAAACCAAGTATATGGGAGAGTTGTGATCTCCTTACTGTGAGGCTGACGGAGCATTTTCACCTCTAGTAGCTGAGCAGGTCCGAGCCACGTCCGAAGAGTCACCTTCTATCAATATATAATTGCTCTGCAATAATCCGGAGCGTTTTTTTCCTAATTGATCTTTTGGTTCGTATCCAAGAATTACAGACTGGAGGAAGGATTCAAGTCATGGAGTTCGTCAACAGAACGTCTGCCTTTTGGAGAGTATTTGTGAAAAGTCATGGGAAAGTTAGAAAGTATGTAATTAGCACACTCCCGCAAGTGGGAAAGCAAAAAGAAAGTCCATGGATGTGGGACGATAGAAATGTATGGAGGCAGATGGTCCTCGGGTCTAGGTCCAGTAGGACCCGTTGTGCTTGGTCTGTGCTGCACAAAGCTGTGATTAGATATTGAAAGTGTCACTCTTGGGCTCGGGCGACACAACACTGGTGGACGTCCTTTCACTGAGAACTTGTAAAGGTAATGGCTTGCACCAGAGCTTTTTAGGTTCTTCACAAAGGGGTGAATACATATGCATATGGCAATTTGTATTTATTTTACAGACACACGGGAGATGCTCCTACTATTGCATTCATCCAGGCGATCTTCTTCACACACACGTTCTGACAAATAGAAATGCTCTCCATTGTTGAGCACAAACCAGAAGTGGCGCTGGCGTGAAGCTTGGGGCACCTTCAGCAATACAAGTGTTAGAAATTTCTATATACAAGGGCATCTCAATAAATTTAAAATATCATCAAAAAGTTAATTTATTTCAGTAATTCAATACAAAAAGGGAAATGCATATATTATATAGTCATTACACACAGAGGGATCTATTTCTATATATTATATAGTCATTACACACAGAGAGATCTATTACTATATACGGTATTATATAAAGTCATTACACACCGAGAGATCTATTTCTATATATTATATAGAGCCATGACACACAGATTGATCTATTCCTATATATTGTATAGGCATTACACACAGAGGGATCTATTCCTATATATTATATAGAGCCATTACACACAGATTGATCTATTCCTATATATTGTATAGAGTCATTACACACAGAGGGATCTATTCCTATATATTATATAGAGTCATTACACACAGAGGGATCTATTTCACATGTTTTTTTCTGGTAATGTTGATGATTATGGCTTACAGCCAATGAAAACCCAAAAGTCATTATCTCAGAAAATTAGAATATAATATAAAACCAACTGAAAAAATGATTCTAAGCTCAGAATTGTTGGCGCCTACTGAAAAGTCTGTACAGTAAATGCCTGAATACTTGGTCGTGGCTCCTTTTGCATGAATTACTGCATCAATGCGGCGTGGCATGGAGGCGATCAGCCTGTGGCACTGCTGAGGTGTTATGGAAGCCCAGGTTGCTTTGATAGCAGCCTTCAGCTCGTCTGCATTGTTGGGTCTGGTGTCTCTCATGTTCCTCTTGACAATACTCCATAGATTCTCTATGGGGTTTAGGTCAGGCGAGTTTGCTGGCCAATCAAGCCCAGTGATACTGTGGTTATGAAACCAGGTACTGGTACTTTTGGCAGTGTGGACAGGTGCCAAGTCCTGCTGGAAAATGTAATTTCTATCTCCAAAAAGCTTGTTAACTTAGCAGAGGGAAGCATGAAGTGCTCTAAAATTTCCTGGTAGATTACTGTGCTGACTTTGGTCTTGATAAAACACAGTGGAGCTACACCAGCAGATGACATGGCTCCCCAAACCATCACTGATTGTAGAAACTTCACACTAGACCTCAAGCAGCTTGGATTGTGGCCTCTCCACTCTTCCTCCAGACTCTGGGACCGCAATTTCCAAATGAAATGCAAAATTTACTTTTTATTATTATTATTATTATTATTATTATTATTATTGCGCCATTTATTCCATGGGGCTTTACAAGTGAAAGAGGGTATACGTACAACAATCATTAACAGTACAAAACAGACTGGTATAGGAGGAGAGAGGACCCTGCCCGCGAGGGCTCACAGTCTACAGGGAATGGGTGAGGGTACAATAGGTGAGGACAGAGCTGGTTGCGCAGTGGTGTACTGGACTGAGGGCTAGTGTAGGTTGTAGGCTTGTTGGAAGAGAAAACACCTTGGACCACTGAGCAACAGTCCAGTTCTTTTTCTCCTTGGCCCAGGTAAGACGCTTCTGGTATTTTCTATTGATCATGAGTGGCTTGACACAAGGAATGCGACAGTTGTAGCCCATGTCCTGGATACGCCTGTGTGTCTTGGCTCTTAAAGCACTGACTCCAGCAGCAGTCCACTCCTTGTGAATCTCCCAGAAAATTTTGAATGGCCTTTTCTTAACAATCCTATCAAGGCTCCGGTTATCCCAGTTGCTTGTGCTCTTTTTTTTCTACCACACTTTTTCTTTCCACTCAACTTTCCATTAATATGCTTGGATACAGCACTCTGTGAACAGCCAGCTTCTTTAGCAATGACCTTTTGTGGCTTACCCTCCTTGTGAAGTGTCAATGACTGTCTTCTGGACATCTGTCAAGTCAGCAGTTTTCCCAATAATTGTGTAGCCTACTGAACCAGACTAAGGAACCATTTTAAACGCTTAGGAAGCCTTTGCAGGTGTTTTGTGGTAATTATTCTACTTTTCTGAGATGACTTTTGGGTTTTCATTGGCTGTAAGCCATAATCAACAACATTAACAGAAACACTTGATTTTGATCACTCTGTAATGTCTCTATATAATGAGTTTCCCTTTATGTATTGAATTACTGACATAAACTAACTTTTTTGATCCTAATCTAATTTATTGAGATGCACTTGTATTTATATTAGTGACGTAAGTAAATAACCCCTTTGTTTTACTATTTCCAGGAAGAGCACTGTTGCCAGAATTACTTAATAACGAAGGCTTGTACATGTAATGGCTTAAAGAAACATGTTGGGATTGCTGGCTGGTTCCTTGTAGAGTTTCATCCAGTTCTTGGATTTCCTGTATTTACATTCACTAAAAATAAGTGTTTATGTAAAGAAGGGAGCGTCCGTGTTTGTCCAGTCTTAAGGAACCAACCTGGGGATCGGGGAATGTGCGATTATGGAAGTGAAGGGGTGTAAAGGGACCGGAATGAGGTGGAAATGGGATCAGGACAAGCTTTATACGCTGCTGTTTGTATGCCGGTCCGTACTTTGTCTTTTTTTGAGAGTCCTCTTCCTGCGCTTCCTCCGTCCTGGCCAGTGTGCAAGAAACAAACTGAGGCTTCATTCACGCTGCAGTGTTTTCCACCGGATCTGTGTTACCTGACTTTTTTAGCAAGACGGGTAGAATGGATTCTGAGGGCACTGTCGCTATTCACTGTCATGGCAGCCAAGAAGAAAGGACTCCGTGCTGGAGCCGTAAGGGTGGCTACATTTAAGAGTTAAAGTTGAATATTCACAATCGCCCTCCCTTCCTTAAAAGAATGTCTTGGCGCAGCCACTTCCTTAGACCCCACCATTTGTTGTACTTGACAGCTGACTTTCTCTTAGCAGCCAGGACATGCTTACAGTTTCTGATCCAGATAAAGCTCAAAGCATTCAGGAAGATTATCGGGGATGCCATGACCCCGCAAACTGTACACTTAGAGCACTGTGAGAAGAATTTGATGGAAACTAGATATAAACTAGGAAGAGACTTGTGTAAGTAAAGAGTTCTTATTTACAAGATGATTGAGGAGATTATGGGAACTGCGGACCAATCACAAAGAAGATTTTTATCAGATCCTGTGCTTGCTGACTTTCAGCATGGAGGATGGAGGGTGTCTACCGTAAGGACTCCATCTAATAGTTAAGAACCTCATGACTGGTTTGCCTCCATAGTCCCAGTTCCCATTTCTGTCGTGACACTTCTCAATCCGACTGTGACCATGGAAGGCCATGAGCCTTGGAATCGTACTTATTAGGTCCCATTTTTTTTTTCCTGTTGGCCTGGTATCATGAGAAATCATCCCAGCATAGCCAGAAGGCCTCTGATGGCTCCAGATCTCTTCTGGATTGAAGATCAGTGGTAGGGCGCCAAGGTGAAATCCTTGGAGCAGTGGTAAGTCGCCAAGGTGACATTCTCGGAGCAGTGGTAAGGCGCCAAGCGGAAAGCCTCGGATCAGTGGTAGGGCGCTTAGCAGAAAGTCTCTGAGCAGTGGTAGGGCGCTAAGCAGAAAGCCTCGAAGCAGTGGTAGGGCGCCAAGTGGAAAGCCTCGAAGCAGTGGTAGGGCGCCAAGTGGAAAGCCTCGGCGCAGTGGTAGGGCGCCAAGTGGAAAGCCTCGGCGCAGTGGTAGGGCGCCAAGTGGAAAGCCTCGGCGCAGTGGTAGGGCGCCAAGTGGAAAGCCTCGGCGCAGTGGTAGGGCGCCAAGTGGAAAGCCTCGGAGCAGTGGTAGGGCGCCAAGTAGAAAGCCTCGGAGCAGTGGTAGGGCGCCAAGTGGAAAGCCTCGGATCAGTGGTAGGGCGCTTAGCAGAAAGTCTCTGAGCAGTGGTAGGGTGCCAAGCGGAAAGCCTCGGAACAGTTGTAGGGCACCAAGCGGAAAACCTTGGAGCAGTGGTAGGGTAAAGAGCTGAAAGCCTCGGTACAGTGGTGAGGCGCAAAACGGAAAGCCTCGGAGCAGTGGTAGGGCACCAAGCGGAAAGCTTCGGAGCAGTGGTAGGGCGCTAAGCAGAAAGCCTCGAAGCAGTGGTAGGGCGCCAAGTGGAAAGCCTCGGCGCAGTGGTAGGGCGCCAAGTGGAAAGCCTTGGAGCAGTGGTAGGGCGCCAAGTGGAAAGCCTTGGAGCAGTGGTAGGGCGCCAAGTGGAAAGCCTTGGAGCAGTGGTAGGGCGCCAAGTGGAAAGCCTCGGAGCAGTGGTAGGGCGCCAAGTGGAAAGCCTCGAAGCAGTGGTAGGGCGCCAAGTGGAAAGCCTCGGCGCAGTGGTAGGGCGCCAAGTGGAAAGCCTCGGAGCAGTGGTAGGGTGAAGAAATGAAACTCTTGGAGGAGTGCTTTCACCACTTGGGTCTTGGGATGTCAGTGGAATTTAGATTGCCATAGACCTCCATGAACGCTGGAGCTCTTGGTGGTGTCCAAATAATTCTTATTATAAATAATAAAAATTGTGAAAAGTGTTGTTGACCTGATACATGAAGCCTTCTCGCTGAAGGCTAGTCTTTTCAGTGGCCCAGAAAAGGAATATACTTGCAGTGATAACTTGCAAACATGGCATATACGGGTTATTTCTACACTTCTTGCAAGCACATAAGTAACGGTCGTCATTTTCTCACATATAACAAGTGGCACTAATATTTGATATACTGCGGTGCACCCACACAAAGCCCATAGACCGGTGCATGACACATCAAGCACAGCACATGAATAAATGTTATTTTCTGGCGGTGTGTGCGGCATGGATGAAAGCCCTTTTTCATGGCTTCCCGCTGTCCTAGAGGATAACCCTCATCCTCTGTTTTTTTAAAGTGATAAGTGTAGATGTTCCAAATCTAATGTGGCCGTCATGGTGTGAACAGTTGTGTAACATTACAATATTTTATATAATCAGATATTACTGTAACTCAGTCAGGCACACTATAATAACTACAGATTCTCAGGAATTATTGGCACGATTCCTGGAAATATAATTATATATACGGATTCTGCTCTAATGATCGACTTGTGTTTGCCCTGATTTCAGCCTAATTTTAATTTTTATGTGATCTGCGTTTTCTCTGGTACGTGTCAAACGGATCACATCATTTTGCGGTCCACGTGACACCCATGCTGCCGGCAGAAAATGGACATGTTGCCATGTGGACAACATGGATAAGCGTGTGCTCCACTCCAACCATGTCAAAACACAGACGTGTGCACAAACCCATTGATTTTAATGGGCCTACATGTGTCTGAGTCTCTGGTACATGTTGAGTTTATATTTTTGTTCACCGTGATGGATAATGGATAGATAATGCACACACATCTCTTAGATAATGGATAGATAGATGATAGCTTTGCAGAGATGTGTGTGCATTATCTATGTGTGCTGCTCCACTGCTCTTGTATGCAGCATATGGACATCAAACCTTTCCTGTGTGATTTCAAAAAAGCAGATCCTTAACAGGCTCCATTGGGTTTCTTTTCTCGGGGTTTTCATAGAAAAGAAAACATAAGGGAATAAAACCGCTAATGTGAACTGATCCTAACAAGCTGGAAATAGAGAATTTTTATACTTCTCTGTCTTTGGCGCTGCTGTCTCTGCCTCTGCTGTTGCTTCCGGGTCCTGCTCATTATCCTCATGAATTCACAGTGGACCCGGAAGTAAGAGCAGCACCTGCGACAGGTAAGTATTACAGCTCATGCTGTCCGAGTGCTATCCGGATGTCACACGGATAGCACAAGGACAGCATATGTACCTTCACCATGGACTGTGCAAAATGTTAGTGTTTTCCACGGATGTGTGAAGGAGGTTTTAGGGGGGCTCCGGAGTTACGAAACAAAAAAAACAAAACCGTATCTGCTGTGACCATCATTTGCCTCACACATTGCAAAACATCTTCACTGATTAGATTGTTGATTGTGGCCTGGGATGTTTTCAGGTTCCGGGAATTTTGTGTATGTATGTGTGTGTCTGTGCGTATAGATCTATATATTGATATATCTGTGTGTCTAAAATGAATGCTCTATTTTTTATTTTTTTTTTCCTGCTACTGAGAAGATAGAATACCTATATTTTAAGTTTTTAAATATGTATTTATTACTTCCATGTGTCCGTACATCAGTTGTTACCGGTGATGCAGCAGTTGAGAACATGAAGGTGTTTTTGCATGTGCCGCTTTCTCTATTCACTTTTATGGGACTTTTGAGCATAACGGAGTGCAACTTTTTTGAGCCATTAGGCTACTTTCACACATCCGGATTTTGCTCTGCGGCACAATACGGCGCTCTGCAGAAAAACCGCAACCGGCTTTTGTAACGCCGGTTGCATTTTTTTTGCATTGACTTACATTAGTGCCGTATTGTGCTGCAGGGGCTTGCGTTCGGTCCGGTTTTTGCCGCATGCGGCAGATTTAGCCGATGTGGCGGCCGGATAGAACGTTCCCTGCAACGTTTTTTTGCTCCGGCAAAAAAAAAACCGCATCGCACCGCATCCGGCCGCTGCGGCGCATTTTCAATGCATGCCTATGGATGCCGGATGCGGCGCGATGCGGAAAAAAACGCATCCGGCCGCCGCCGTTTTTTTCCATTGCGCATGCTCAGTAGCGTGCCGCAACCGGAAAAAAACGGACCGACCGCATGTAAAAACGTATGCAAAGGATGCGGTGTTTTCGCCGCATCCGTTGCATAGGTTTCCCAGCCGGATTGAGCCGCACGGCTCAAACCGGATGTGTGAAAGTAGTTACTCTACAAACTTGTCTGCCAATGCTGGACGCAGCGGAGAGGGCGAGGGGCACATATTGCCCATCTGTGCTTCTGTGGCTGTTTCATCACCTGTGTGACTGTGACATGTTAAAATTCTTATTAAATGGTAGTAAGTTGTCTAAATCCAGCGAATTACCATCCCCCATCGATATGATAGTTGATAAATGTGTGAATTAGCGAGTCAGATTACTGGGGCACCAACCTATAGTGAAAACAAAGGTCCCATGAAGCATTTCTACCTCTGCTTTGTTCACCTCTATGGGAAGCGTAATGTGTGTGACCACTGATCCCATATACAGGGAATAGAGCTGTGATCACACACACTACTTCATTCACACCAGTGACCGCGGACCCCTGCACTAAGGGTCCCAGCAGTCAGACCCTAATCATCATATAGTTATCACCTATCCTCAAAACCATTCCATGTGTTAAGATATGAAATGTTTAGCGTCTTAGTTGGAGATGAGCTGAGGCTCTCGACCGTCAAACATTTTGTGTAAAAACCTGCATCTTTTTCCTTCCTGGCGTCTCCTGGCCGAGTGTCGCACTAGATCGGAGCCAAGTGTTTGGTTGTGTTCTGCAGAGATGACTTGTGATGAGTAAGCGCTGTCAGGGAATGCGTGCCATCTGCTTGTCCCATTAAGACTGACTATTGGCACAGCACGTTTCACAATGTTTCATATCCTATAACAGTTGGTAAAAGCTAAAGCTGCTCCTCATATTGTTGTATTTTTTTTTTCTCCACTCAGATCGAAATTTCTTAAAGGGAACCTATCAGGACAAGTTTAGGAATCAAAACTAGTGCTGTGACTGTATAGGTCCTAGGCCAACAATATAAATAGCCCCTGTCTTGTAATAACCCGATGTGCCATCGCTGGGAAGCCACATGCAAAACAGTCTGCAGAAGAATTGGGGGGGTGTTGATGCTGTGACACGCCCCCAGTGCACTTCCAGGATAATTTGCATGTGGCATCAGCTCAATTTCTCAGCTTGATACTACAAGATGTGTATAATGTATTGTTCTTCTTCCTATACATCCACCCTCACTGGTGTGATTAGTAAAGATTCATTTAGTAAAGATTCATTCGTATTCCTCATTGGCTTCCATTATACTTGACTATTTGCGTTATACCCATCTGACCGTTAACTGCTCTTAATGAGTACCGAGCACTTGAGCATGGTAGTGTTCGCTCATATTCCCCCTATGTATCTTCATTACGCTCTCCACAAGTTAAGCTGCACTTCTCACCCATCCAAACAGTATGTTACTCTGCACTGATGAGTGGTAAGATCCCTGAAACAGCTGTCTGCAGATCAAGAAGATTTTGGTTTAGCCAAGACTTGATAAAGGGTTGGACTAGTGGCTGTCGTTTTTCCTCTTGTAGAGGGGCTCATTGATGCCCCTAGAAGCATTGTCACATGGGACAGTCTTCTCCATAGTTGGGTCCCGGACTGTGGCCGTATGACTATGGTCAACACCATGAGCTCTAATTCTGTCATTGTAATGGAGGGCAATTGTCCGCTCTAGTGGTAAATAGACATTTATAATGGAGGTGATATCATGGGTCTGGTCTGCTCGGCTTTGTACAGTGAACACACACAATGTGATTTTGATTAATGTCTTAACAAGTGAAATCTCCCTCGATACCGGTCTGTAATCGCATTTGAAGAAGACTCACAATGTCTGTCTTCCATCACTCAGCGTCCTCTCGGACAGAATAATTCAATATTTCTGTCCTCCCTCTCCAGCATTCATGTTCTCCAATGTAGTAGGGCATCATAGATATCCTCTCAGAATGGCTTTGAGAATGAACGGAGCATGCATGGGAAGAATGAGGACTTCACCAGTCAGTGGGATCCATTACATAATTGTGGTAGTAGGCATTTTATCTCTAGTCACCCTGGATTCACAGCTACACTGCTCAGTACTGTTCTATACCGTCCTCACTGCTGCTCCTGTGAACATGTGCTGCATAGAAACAGGAGAGCGGGAATCCCTTATGCCTGTGTGTGCTGTGTATCGGAGACATCATGGCAGCCGGTCTCCACCCACCAGCTCAGAGATGATTGAAAATTGCATACAGAGGGGAAGACTGGTGAAATATTGATGTCACACAACCGAGCATACATTTTACTCATGTCATCCCATGATGGCTTTTTCTGATCATTATTGTGGCTCCTTCCCTAGAGTCTGTAAATGAGGACAACGGGCCGCACAAAGGCACACGCAGAGCGCCTATGGCTCTACCCAACAGAATCCATGTACACTAAATTACTGCGCATGGATCCTTTAGAATGGTGTATAATGGATGCCGGTCACACATGGATCCTGTCGATGAGGAGGTGGTGAGGACTCCCGTGGTCAGCTCTGGTCCTGTTCTGGAGATGGATGTGGGTCTGATTGGACCCGTATACATTTATGACCTATCCTGTGGACGTACTGTAGATGTACGAAACCGGAATAATGGCCCATAGCAACCAATCAGAGCTCTGCTTTCCTTTTTTAACCAGGTCTTGTTCATTTACGAGCTGGCTGTGATTGGTTACTATGGGCGACGGAGGCCATTTTAGTGTCAGGCAGTGTTGTTTTTGGTGTTAGGCCGGTGTTTGTTGTCAGGGGATGCTTAGTAATATCTGCTGGTCGGTAATGCACATGGTGTGATGACACGTTTCTGAGCTCGCTGCTCAGGGTAGAGAGGTTGCGCTTTTCTCACAGGCTTCCTCTATTGTGTGAGGCCACTAAACCAAACAGGAAGCGGTGTATCCGTATATAAATGTGTTACCGTATACACGCACTATGGGGGCCGCGCACTGCGGGGGCACACAGCTCGCACAGGAAATTGTTACCCGATCATTTGGTGTCTTATTTTCCCTTCAGCACAAAGCTGCAGTGTAAGGTGGGAATTTACCGAGCACAGGCCGGAGGAACAGCAGCCATATTGACTTCATCAAGCATATGTCGCAGTATAGCAAAGTGGCTTGAGTGTTGCTTTTTATAAGGTTCTGCTTGTAGGACTGCCCGTCACTTTATGGTGGGGGTCTGATTTCGGACATGAAGCAGTCCAATGCCAGCCTGGGGCAGCACTGCCGAACATTGGTGGAAGGGTGGCAGATGCCCAGAAGACACCAATATGTTGTCCTATGCTAGTAAAGACCTGTGATGGCTGCTGTGCCGTCACCAATGGCCCTGTCCATTATTCATACTTTCTTTGTTCCCCCTTTTTTTTGGTCTTAATTTTGGCTCACCTTCTCATTGCAGGCCATGCCCCTTTCAAGCTAAGGGGTACTTCTCACACAGCGAGATCACTGCTGAGCCACTGTTTTTGTGACGCACCATTGACCTCATTAGCGATCTCGCTGTGTGTGACACTGAGCAGCGATCTGGCCCCTGCTGTGAGATCGCTGCTCGTTACACACAGTGCTGGTTCATTTTTTTGGACATTGCTCTCCCGCTGTGAAGCACACATCGCTGTGTTTGACAGCGAGAGAGCAACGATCTGAATGTGCAGGTAGCAGGGAGCCGGCGTCTGGCAGCCTGTGGTAAGCTGTAACCAAGATAAATATCGGGTAACCAAGCGAAGCCCTTTGCTTGGTTACCCGATATTTACCTTAAATACTAGCGTCCGCCGCTCTCAGGCTTCCAGTGCCGGCTCCCTGCACATGTAGCCAGAGTGCACATCAGGTAAATAAGCAAAGCGGTTTGCTTATTAACCCGATGTGTACTCTGGCTAGAAGTGTAGGGAGCCAGCGCTAAGCGATGCTGCGCTTGGTAACCAAGGTAAATATCGGGTAACCAAGCGCTTGGTTACCCGATATTTACCTTAGATACCAAGCGCAGCATCTCTTCCACGTGTCGCTGGGGGCTGGTCGCTGGTGAGATCTGCCTGATTGACAGCTCACCAGCGACCATGTAGCGACGCACCAGCGATCCTGACCAGGTCATATCGCTGGTGGGATCGCTGGAGCGTCGCTAAAGTGTGACTGTACCCTAAGTCTTACCATAGCTACACTTACACAAGGAACATGTAGGGTCATATTCACCAGTAGATACAGCACTTACACCACTGTTCATTCCTGATTATCTGCTGGAGTAACCATGTTGGTGATCACCGAATGAAAACACACATCTTTTGGGTGATTGGATCTTTTTTGGCAGCACATTGCCCTGTGTACACGGGATGGACTGTCTATAGCCTGAAACTGTACGATCATACTAACAATTGTTCTGTTCCCATGACATGTCAGAAAATCAGCTCCTCTAAAAGCATTACAAGGCCCTGTGCTCACAGTACAGTTTTTGCTGCATTTTTGGTGCAGTTTGTTGCCCTAAATTGCATGTATTATCCTTCCCCAGTAAAGTCTGAGAATTTGGAAAGGCTGTGCACACGTTTCTTTTTTTCCTGCAATTTTGGGTGCAGAAAAAAAGCAGCATGTCACTACTTTTCTGCATTTTTCCCTGCGTTTTTCCATTGAATATAATGAAAAAACGCATGGGCAAAAATGCATGAGGCAAAACCGCACGCATTTTTGATGCATTTTTCTGCCAGGGGAGAAACAAAACTGCAGTGTGCGCAGATACCCTAAGGCTATGTGCCCACGGGACTCTGTATCTGCGGATTTTTCTGCATCAAAATTTGACGCAGATTTTGTTGCGGTTTTGGTGTTTTGTTTTTTTTTTTGTTTTTTTTTTTTTTATATTCAATTGAATAGGCAAAATCTGCACGAAAATCCGCAACAATAATTGACATGCTGCAGATTTTTCCGCATGAAAATCCGCACGATTTCCGCTGCGGAAAAATCCGCAGCGTGGGCACAGCATTTCCCAAATGCCATAGAAATGGCTGGGGAGTAGCTGTGCTGCAGATTTCTGGAAAATCCGCGGCTTTTCCGTGAGAAATCCGCGGCAAAATCCGCGCCTTTTCCGCAGTGTGGGCACATAGCCTAAGGCTGTGTGCACACTGCGCTTTTGATGCGTTTTTGAGTGCAGATTTGTCACCAAATTGAATGCCATCAAAATCCTGGAGTTCTGTGCACATTGCTTATTTTTCCCTTGCAGATTTCATGCAGAAAATAAACTAGAGGCATGTAATTTCCTTCTGTGTGTTTGCAGCATTTTTTTTCTACCCCTCAATGCATGAAAAACACGTGCAAAAAACCTCTCCGACAAATGCACCGCAAAAACATGTGTTTTTTTCCTGCCAGGAGATGCAGTTCTGGTGCAGAAATTTCTGCAGCGAAAATACTCAACATGTGCACGTAGCCCTATTTTGTGCCAAACTGGTGATGCCCCATACGTTTTCCCTTAGAAGCCTATAGGCCCTGTACAGTATGCATTTATATACAGATACTGGCTAGCACTGTGTATTCTGTGATTCTGCTGATAATGTCAGATTGTGCAGCCATGATAGCCAGCAGGAAGTATTTGAAGAAAGTTGAGGCGATATGATCGTCTGATTTACCCAAACTGTTAGGGCAGGAGCTGTGCCGTGAGGAGAGCGTTCCCATAGGCCTAAAACCAGTGAAATGCACCTTGGTGGAGTACAATAAGGCTAGGTTCACACTTCAGTTGTTTTGCATCAGTCACAATCCGTCGCTTTGAGGAATTACGGTATCCTGCAAAATACTTTGCAGGAATCCAGTTTTTCCCCATAGACTTCTATTAGTGACGGATTGCGACTGATGATGCTGCGTTGCATCCGCTGCGCCGCGGTCAGTCGTTTTTTAACTGACCGCCGGGTGGGAGCAACGCAGCCTGTAACGGTTTTTGAGCAGCGCAATCTGTAGGATTTCGTTGCGCATGCTGTCTCTGGCTCCCTGCACCCGTAACCAGGATACACATCGGGTAACCAAGCAATGCGCTTTGGTTAGTTACCCGATATTTACACTGGTTACGTGTGCAGGGAGCCCGCGCTAAGCAGTGTACGCTGGTATCCAAGATAAATATCGGGTAACAAAGCAAAAAGTGCTTTGCTTTTAGTTACCCGATATTTACCCTGGATACGTGTGCAGGGAGGCCGACACTTCACCACTCGGCTCCGCCCCCTCCCGCACTCCGCATGTGTACACACACACACTCACTTGTCCCCAGCCCTGCAGTTCCCGCGGCACTGACATCC
This sequence comes from Anomaloglossus baeobatrachus, assembly GCF_048569485.1. Taxonomy (NCBI): domain Eukaryota; kingdom Metazoa; phylum Chordata; class Amphibia; order Anura; family Aromobatidae; genus Anomaloglossus; species Anomaloglossus baeobatrachus. The sequence goes on from NC_134353.1 coordinate 100,693,445, forward strand.
TCAGCGCCACGGCTCTGCCCCCTCGCGCTCCGCCCCCCGCACACAACGGAGTCCGACAATGATTTCTGTTCTTTGTCATCCGTTGTACAACGCATCAGTCACATGCGTCAAGCAACGCATGTGACTGATGCAAAACAACGGAAATGTGAACTTAGCCTAAGTGTAAAGTGTCGCCAGATGCTATGCTTGATCCATGGTGCACCATTGGTTATCTGCAGTGGGTTGTGCAGGTTCCTTCTTTACCATAGATGTGTATGGGGCCTTTCTATACTCGTGTGCAATTCTTGCACTTAGTGGATGTATATGTCAGGAGAAGCGCTCCGCTTTACATATACTAACATTCCTACTGGCATCACTGGTCAGCTATGGCAGCCATGACGTCACTAGGATGGTACATGAGCGCCGATGGCACTGATTGGCTGCAAATGTTAATTTTACAAAATTTCCAGCTGTTTTTAAATCTGGGTTAACCCCTTTAACCTTCTTTTAGGGAGCAGCGTGTCCTTCAGTTTTCTGTGTTCTTTTAAGACCTCTGCTTGTTGACATGTGTTGCCATCGTCTGTGCCTGTGGGAGCACCTGTCAGGCATCTGTTGTGTCCGTCATCCTATTAGGGCCAGGTCTTGTCTCTTCGTACCGGTGAACCTGCTTTTGTGGAGCTAAAAGACCATGAAGTGCACGGTGAACTATAATGTGCAACATGTTGACTTGTGATAAATGCAGATTTTTCTGCTGATTTTCTTATTAAATATATTAAAACCTGCTGTGAAACACTTCAACAAGTCGGTACCATGGAGTCGCTCTAAGATGGGGCTATATAGCAATTGTAGTTATTTTGCAAGTGGCAAAAAGCCCAACTGTTTTTGACGGTTTTGTATTCTGTTCTGTAAAACGATCATTGGCTGAGTGACCTGCGTTGCGGCCTAAATCTCAGCGTAGTCTCAGCTTACGCCCACATAGTTGTGCATTTTCTCGTGAGCGAATTGGTCTGATTGTTATTGACACTCGGCTCAAACTCTGATCAGAGTAAGAGCCAAGCGCCATTTAGGCTAGTTTCACACTTGCGTTGAACGGCATCCGTTGCATTGCGTTGTTTGACGAATGCAACGGATGCGTTGCATATAATGGCACAACGGATGCAACGTTTTTTTATTTATTTTTTCTTCTTTACAGTTTTACCGGCAGCAGACTATTGTGAACGATCAGCTGATCGCCGGGCGCTTAGCTGAGCGCTCTCACATGCCGGCTGCCGGGCGCTCAGCTGAGCGCTCTCACATGCCGGCTGCCAGGCGCCCAGCTGATAGCAGAGAGAAGTAGTGGAACGGGGCTTTAAAGAACTGCGCCACAGATCACAGATGTAATCTTGGATTAATGTAAACTTTTATTTTGGCACAGGTCTACGCGTTTCAGGAGGCTCAGCTCCCTTCCTCAGGACCAGCAGGCACAAGATACATCAAATCTGCAGAAGTATAGGTGTACAAAACATATATACCCAGTAGGTGTACCCATATATACCCTCAGCTGAGCGCTCTCATATGCCGGCGGCCGGGCACTCAGCTGAGCGCTCTCACATGCCGGCTGCCAGGCGCTCAGCTGAGCGCTCTCACATGCCGGCTGCCAGGCGCTCAGCTGAGAGCTCTCATATGCCGGCGGCCGGGCGCTCAGCTGAGAGCTCTCACATGCCGACTGCCAGGCGCTCAGCTGACCGCTCTCACATGCCGGCGGCCGGGCGCTCAGCTGAATGTTCGGCCATCGAGAGACAAAATTAAAGTTTGTGATTTAAAAAAAAAAAGAGCATGCGCAGTGAAATTCTACGGATTGCGCTGCTCAAAAAAAGTTACATGCTGCGTTCCTTCCGCCCGACGCAGCGTCAAAATAATGGCGCTGCGTCGTCCAGCGGATGAAACGCTGACACTTGCATTAGTGTGTCGTCTATACAAGTCTATGGAGAATAGCACAGTGCGTTAACAGACTGCGCTATTCTCCATAGTGACTGACTGCGCTGAACGCAAGTGTGAAAGTACCCTTACTATGATCCAATTCTCTCACAATTGAGAATGATGCACAGGTGAGAAGATAAAAAAATTAAAGGGCTAGTTTGCAAGATAAAAATTCTTCTCCTGTCCCTGGCCTCTAAAGATGAGATGCGCAGTGCTGTTCCTGTACCTGTAATTCAGTGTGACAGGAGTTGCTCTTTTCTGCTCCCCCTACCCCCTGGGACATTACACTGTGGGGCATGGCCTCATCCATGCTGTTGGTATAAGCCAGCCACTTGATAACATCTGCTTCCCAAGAACAGGAGGTGTTCCACACCCCGGCTATGCCCCCTGCTCCGGGACAGAACAGGCACAGATATCGGGGGCTGGCTTATACCAACAGCAGGGAGCAGGCCATGCTCCCCTATGTGTGATGTAACTTCCCAGGGGGTAGGGGGAGCAGAAAAGAACCGCTCTTGTCACACTGAATTACAGGTACAGGAACAGCACTGTGCATCTCGTCTTTATAGTTTGTGATGGCTGGGATAGTAGAATAATTTTTATCTCCCCGGAGTACCCCTTTTAGGTTATCCATGTCTCCATTTTCTGCGTCGGAGTATATCGGTCTGCACTCCGATGTCATAGACATGGTTGAGCGCCGTCCGATATATGCCGCCCATCGCTGCTCGCAAGGATTTTATTCTCCAGCCAAATCTGCATGAGAAAAAAAAGATTGGAGCGAGTGCTAACCAATAAAACATCAGAGAGCCCTCGTCCTATGTATGTGCCCATGGGAGCGAGATCTCATAGTTGTCGTCTTCCAGTTGACTTCTTGGCAACTGATGCCGAATTGTGATCTCGTTGTTAGATCCTGAGGAAGAACCAGCAGAATATTGTCCCCATATCTCTTTTATTGAATGTTTTGGATGAAAATCTTACTGGAAAATGGGTAAAGATGTCCCTTTTTTCCCCCTTTGCTTCCCGGAACAGCGTTGTTCGATTTTTCATCCCTGCATTTCCTTTCATGGTTTTGGAGACCTGCGCTGCTTGGCACCGGGTCCGTGTGTTGGTTCAGCACCATGTGTTTCATTCTGCAGAATAATGTGTTCATTATGTACGGGATGATACTGCGAGCGTGAATTCCTTCATATTTAATTGTTGTGGTTAATGTGTCGTCTGCACTGTCGGAGCCGTTCCTGGGAAGAAAATGTGCCGGAGACAGGAACCTGCCAATCACGTAATTATATACTCCTGATCCCACCAAAAGGGGCCAAAACTGTCACCTTAATCACGGGTCCACTGCTTTTATTAAAAACGGGTTCTGTTTAGATTACCTTTCTTGTGAGCTTCGAGTTCTCATGCGGCTGTGCGCCGGCCATCTGTCCATATATCGGAGGGACCCGACCCCGAGAGGATTATCGCTAATGCTATATACTATATCTATTTCTCTAGGTCACTTCAGTATTTTGTGACCATCTTTAGTTCTTCCTTCTGCGCGTCTGTACAGATTAGGAAGATTTGTTGATGTCTAGTTCCTTGCTGAATGCTGTCCTGTAACACAAAACCTATAGAAGCGTGCTCTTGCTGCCCTAATAAACCACAATGAATTAAAACTGCTTTTTATGCACATACCAGGCTCGTATGGCCAGGATCTGTCCTGATTCTCATGCCTATTACTTGTTATCCCCTTCATCAGCATTCTGCCAGGATTATAGGTGCTGGAATGTTTATTTTCATTTCCTAGCATGCATTGCTCCATTTTCTGTGTTTTTCCCAAAAATAAGACCTATCCTAAAAAATAAGCCTTAGCTTATTTTACAAGATTTTTGGAATATGCGTGAAATATAAGCCCTACTCCAAAAATAAACCCTAGTGACAGGGCCAGCATTAGGGGGAGTCAGACTGTGCAGTTTATCTGAGCCCCATTATCTTAGGGACCCCAGCAGTTGTATTCCAAGGCTAAGATGGTTTAAAGAGTTGGCTTTCTACGTAGCTTTACTGGCCACGTCGATATAATGTTCAGACACAAGGCTTCTCTCAACTTGTGTTGGCAATAGTGCCTCTGAGCAGCGCTGTTGCGGTCCGCTCGTCCCCCTCGCGTGACCCCCGGGCTCCATGACCTCTGAGATCCGGTGATGTCACGTCCACTTCCAGTTGACCCGACATCACCATGGCCGGCCCCAGTGTCCATGAGTGATTGGGCTGTGGGTGGAGATTCACTGCTCATCACAGCCCAGCATCTTGCGCACGCTCTCCTTCACTGCAGAGCACCACAAGCAGGAGCGATGCTGGGCTGTGATGTGTGGGGCAACGTCGCCCACAGCCCAGTCACTCACTGAGACTGGCACTGGCCTCGGAGATATCAGAGTCTGAGGTCATGGAGCCCGGGGAGGTCATGTGATGGGGATGAGCAGAGCGCAACAGCGCCACTCAGAGGCCCTATTGCCAACACAAGGTATTTGAGAGAAGCCTTGTTTCTGAATGTTGTATTAATGTGGCTAGTAAACGTTAAGTAGTGAGCCACCTCTTTAAGGACCTTTGATGACTTCAGTCATGTGGCCAAAGGTCTCTTGATTGCAGGAGTATAAAAGAACTGAACGGGAGACAGGCTGGTATTCAGGACTGGCATTAAGGGGAAGGTAGAGCAAACTGGGCAGTTTCACATGGGCCCCATTCCCCAAGGGGGCTCAGTGTGTATGTCCTGATGACACTGCTTCAGGACCTGTGTGACGACATGTCATGTGACTAGGTTGTTACCAAAAGGTCTCTTAATTGCAGGAGTCTAAAGGCTGCTTTACACACAACGATTTTGCTAGCGATCTCGTTAGCGATGTGACACGCCAGATCGTAGATAGGATTTGCCGAGATCGCACATAGGTTGTTTTTGTAGTGCCGGCCACAAAACGACCTATGAGCGATCTCAGCAAATCGTATCTACGATCTGGCGTGTCACATCGCTAACGAGATAGCTAGCAAAATCGTGTGTAAAGCAGCCTTAAATGTGAAGAGTAGACAGGCCGGTATGTATGTGCAATGTGTGTATAGATATGGTTGCCATGCCCCTCTGCAAAATATTCAAATTTTCTCTCCAGGACAGGAGACAAATTGTAGCGCAGCGCCACCTATTGGAAGTAGCGATCCTAAAAGTTAAATGTGGATTTTTAACAATCCTTTCAATATAACTTTCAATATAACGTAGGACTGGCTTGCAAAGTCTCCATAAGGAGAATAGTGTTCCCCCGTGGTCCCACAAAGCTTCTCATATCCAGATCAGACACCCCATACTTTGCACTGACGAGGGGCAAGCACCCCGAAACACCGTGTCTGCAAATTGGGATTCTGATCTGGCATATATATCCTAAGTTATATTGAAAGGATTGTTAAAAATCCACATTTAACTTTTAGGATTGCTACTTCCAATAGGTGGCGCTGCGCTAGAGTTTGTCTCCTGTCCTGGAGAGAAAATTTGTGTATAGATAGATATATAAGAGAAGGATAATCTATAAATCCACACGTGTTACAGGGTTTGGAGACTTGGGGTACTTTCACACTTGCGTTTATTTCCTTCCATCACAATCCGCCCTTTTGGAAAACGGCGGAATCCGCTGTTTCCCGTAGACTTGTATGGACGACGGATTGTGCCAAAAGTACCTGCGTTGCTTCCGCTGGCCGACGCTGCGCCGGGCGGAAGCAACGCAGCATGTAACGTTTTTTGAGCAGCGGAATCCTCTATTTTTCACTGCACATGCTCATCTTTTTTTTTTTTTTTTTAATCACAGAAACTTTATTTTGTCTCTTGGTGGCCGAATGTTCAGCTGAGCGCCTGGCCGCCGGCATGTGAGAGCTCTCAGCTGAGCGCCTGGCCGCCGGCATGTGAGAGCTCTCAGCTGAGCGCCTGGCCGCCGGCATGTGAGAGCTCTCAGCTGAGCGCTTGGCCGCCGGCATGTGAGAGCTCTCAGCTGAGCGCCTGGCCGCCGGCATGTGAGAGCTCTCAGCTGAGCGCTTGGCCGCCGGCATGTGAGAGCTCTCAGCTGAGCGCTTGGCCGCCGGCATGTGAGAGCTCTCAGCTGAGCGCCTGGCCGCCGGCATGTGAGAGCTCTCAGCTGAGCGCTTGGCCGCCGGCATGTGAGAGCTCTCAGCTGAGCGCCTGGCCACAGGCATGTGAGAGCTCTCAGCTGAGCGCCTGGCCGCAGGCATGTGAGAGCACTCAGCTGAGCACCTGGCCGCAGGCATGTGAGAGCACTCAGCTGAGCACCTGGCCGCCGGCATGTGAGAGCTCTCAGCTGAGCGCCTGGCCACAGGCATGTGAGAGCACTCAGCTGAGCGCTTGGCCGCCGGCATGTGAGAGCTCTCAGCTGAGCACCTGGCCGCAGGCATGTGAGAGCACTCAGCTGAGCACCTGGCCGCCGGCATGTGAGAGCTCTCAGCTGAGCACCTGGCCGCCGGCATGTGAGAGCTCTCAGCTGAGCGCCTGGCTGCCGGCATGTGAGAGCTCTCAGCTGAGCACCTGGCCGCCGGCATGTGAGAGCTCTCAGCTGAGCACCTGGCCGCCGGCATGTGAGAGCTCTCAGCTGAGCACCTGGCTGCCGGCATGTGAGAGCTCTCAGCTGAGCACCTGGCCGCCGGCATGTGAGAGCTCTCAGCTGAGCACCTGGCTGCCGGCATGTGAGAGCTCTCAGCTGAGCACCTGGCCGCCGGCATGTGAGAGCTCTCAGCTGAGCACCTGGCCGCCGGCATGTGAGAGCTCTCAGCTGAGCACCTGGCCGCCGGCATGTGAGAGCTCTCAGCTGAGCACCTGGCTGCCGGCATGTGAGAGCTCTCAGCTGAGCACCTGGCCGCCGGCATGTGAGAGCTCTCAGCTGAGCACCTGGCCGCCGGCATGTGAGAGCTCTCAGCTGAGCACCTGGCCGCCGGCATGTGAGAGCTCTCAGCTGAGCACCTGGCCGCCGGCATGTGAGAGCTCTCAGCTGAGCACCTGGCTGCCGGCATGTGAGAGCTCTCAGCTGAGCACCTGGCTGCCTGCATGTGAGAGCTCTCAGCTGAGCACCTGGCCGCCGGCATGTGAGAGCTCTCAGCTGAGCACCTGGCCGCCGGCATGTGAGAGCTCTCAGCTGAGCACCTGGCCGCCGGCATGTGAGAGCTCTCAGCTGAGCACCTGGCCGCCGGCATGTGAGAGCTCTCAGCTGAGCACCTGGCTGCCGGCATGTGAGAGCTCTCAGCTGAGCACCTGGCTGCCTGCATGTGAGAGCTCTCAGCTGAGCACCTGGCCGCCGGCATGTGAGAGCTCTCAGCTGAGCACCTGGCCGCCGGCATGTGAGAGCTCTCAGCTGAGCACCTGGCCGCCGGCATGTGAGAGCTCTCAGCTGAGCGCCTGGCCGCCGGCATGTGAGAGCTCTCAGCTGAGCACCTGGCTGCCTGCATGTGAGAGCTCTCAGCTGAGCACCTGGCCGCCGGCATGTGAGAGCTCTCAGCTGAGCACCTGGCCGCCGGCATGTGAGAGCTCTCAGCTGAGCACCTGGCTGCCTGCATGTGAGAGCTCTCAGCTGAGCACCTGGCCGCCGGCATGTGAGAGCTCTCAGCTGATTGATCACAATAGTCTGCTGCCGGTAAAACTGTAAAGAAGAAAAAAAATATAAAATAAAAAAAGCTTTCCGTTGTTTTGTACAATCCGTTGCATCCGTCACACAACGCAAGTGTGAAACTAGCCTTATGTTGATGTTCCAGAATGTAATATGACTATATTTGAATAAATGTTTTCGTTTTTCTTTGTTTTAAAGGTAGAAACCTAAGATCGAAACAAAATGAGCATACACCCTGCAGTAACTACCGGTAGTAATAGTATCCTCTGGTATTAACCTCCCCTTATATCAACTGACCTCAATATAGATGGGGCAGAGCAGGACCGGGGCCCGACTGTTCACATACCTGACCATGGGAAGCTATAATACGGAAAAGTCTACCCCAAAAAGGTGCCCCCCTCTACATTGCGGTTGGTTGACACAAGGTGATGTTCAATACTAGAGGACAGGACCATCCCGACCGGGGTACACTTTGTCGTGGTGGGGTGACTCTTACACCTTGTTGATCAGGGTTTACCATGCACCCGATTGTATTTTATTTCTTCGGTTACTAACTGCAGGGTATTTGCTCTTTTTGGTTCTACCTTTGTGTGAACGAGCTCCTACACGTTGCATATATTCCAATTTCTGCTCCGACTCATTTCTTTGGTTTTATTGTCGCCAAAGCAGCAGAAATTTGGATGACCGTGCAGCCGACATTGTAGTCATGAATGGAAATTATTTCTACGTGTCTGTGGATATCATGGACAGCGCACGGATGGAGTGCAGGGCTTGCGTAATGGATGGGAGAGCCTTTGTAGTTCGTCCCCCCCCAAATCAGTGAAAATTCACCAATGTAACATTGACAATATAAACAGACACTGATCAGACACGCTGATGATCAATGCTCAAGATCCAGAAAAATCCCGGATAGCTGAATGGGCCTTAGGCTATGTGCACACAGTGCGTTTTTCTCAGCGTTTTTGCGCATTTTTCGGGTGCGTTTTTGGCCTCAAAACTGCATGACTTTGCTTCCCCAGCAAAGTCTGAGTTTTCATTTTTGCTGTCCCCACACAGCGTTTTTTTTTCAGCTGCGTTTTTGTGGTGACCACAAAAACGCAGCATGTCAATTATTCCCGCGTTTTTCACTGCGCTTTTCATCCATTGAGTTCAATGGGATGTTGAAAGACGCAATGAGAAACGCAAATAGCTGCGTTTTGGTGCGTTTCTAAGACCAAAAACGCAGCTATAAACGCAGGAGGTGGGTAGCAAAGTGACGTCTACAGGAAGAGGATTCCTTCTGTCAGTATATACAGAGGCGTGAATCCTCCCGGTACCGTCACCGCCGCTTCCATCTCCCGTCCTGTGCATGTATGCTGCCGTGCGGCGCCATGTACAGGCAGGAGGTGGAAGCGGCTGCGAAAACAAAAGTGAACAGTAGAAAAAAAAAAAAGTTATACTCACCTGTCTGCAGACTCTCGGTGCCATGCCCGCTCCCAGCTCCACTCATGGTATCGCCGCTCCGGCTGTGTGCAGACGGCTGGGACACCTCCGGCTCCGATAGATGCAGGACCTGGCGATGGATCACCTGATGCAGTCACCTGACGCATCAGGTGATCGTAAGTATCGCGGTGACGCGGGCGCCCGGCCGGTATCAGCGGATGAGTCAGGAGACTTCATCCCTGATTACCGGCAGCTGCTGCAGCGATCGGACGGGATCAGACTCCCGCCCCATCGCTGCAGGAGCTGCCGGTAATCAGCACATAAGTGAGTATTATTTTTTTTTTTTTTGCACCGATGCATCAGCTGATTGTATAATCGGCTTTTATACAATCAGCTGATGTGTGATGGGATTCAGGCACTTGATCCTGACACATCATCTGATCGCTTTGCCTTCCAGCAAACCGATCAGATGATATAGGATCCGGATTGGACGGAGCGGGACCCTGACCCAGGATTACTGCGGAGGGGGGTTCTTTATTTCAATAAAGATGGAGTCACTAATTGTGTTGTGTTTTATTTCTAATAAAAATATTTTTCTGTGTGTTGTGTTTTTTTTTTTTATCTTTACTAGAAATTCATGGTGGCCATGTCTAATATTGGCGTGACACCATGAATTTCGGGCTTAGGGCTAGCTGATAATATACAGCTAGCCCTAACTCCATTATTACCTAGCTAGCCACCCGGCATCAGGGCAGCTAGAAGAGTTGGATACAGCGCCAGAAGATGGCGCTTCTATGAAAGCGCCATTTTCTGGGGTGGCTGCGGGACTGCAATTCACAGCGGGGGTGCCCAGAAAGCTTGGGCACCCTGCACTGTGGTGGATTCCAATCCCCAGCTTCCTAGTTGTACCCGGCTGGACTCAAAAATTGGGCGAAGCTCACGTCATTTTTTTTTTAAATTATTTCATGAAATTCATGAAATAATTTAAAATAAAAAAAGGGCTTCCCTATATTTTTGGTTCCCAGCCGGGTACAAATAGGCAGCTGGGGGTTGGGGGCAGCCCGTACCTGCCTGCTGTACCCGGCTAGCATACAAAAATATGGCGAAGCCCACGTCATTTTTTTTTGTTTGGGGGGGCAAAGAAATCCTGCATACAGTCCTGGAAGGAGGATGCTGAGCCTTGTAGTTCGACAGCTGCTGTCTGCTCTCCTGCATACACTATTGGATGGAGTATGCTGAGCCTTGTAGTTCTGCAGCTGTCTGCTCTTCTGCATACACTAGTGGAGAATGAAGAACACATTGAAGAAGGAAATGACATCAGACCTTTTTTTTTTGTTCACTGATAAAAAACGCATAAGGACGCAGTGAGCAAAAACGCAGCAAAACGCAGCAAAAAAACGCACCAAATCGCAGCAAAACGTGTGCGTTTTTTGCCGCGTTTTTTCGACTCAGGTGCGTTTTTGTGTGTTTTTAGCGGCCAAAAACGCAGCGTCAAAAAAACGCACTGTGTGCACATAGCCTTAGGCTGCTTTTACACATTTGTTTTTTGCAGTGCGGCTCAAAAACCTATGCAACGAAAAAAACGGAAGTTTTTTCATGCGGCCCGTTCGTTTTTTGACGGATGCAGCTTGATACTGAGCATGCGCAGTGCAAAAAAAACGCATCCGGCGTCTAATAGGCTTGCAATTTAATTCGCGCCACATTGCGTTTTTTTTGCCGCACAAAAAAATGTGCCAGGCAATGTTCCATCCGGCCACCGCATGGGTTAAATATGCCACATCCGGCAAAAAACTTACGCAACGCAAGGCCATGCGGCACAATACGGCGCTAATGCAAGTCTGCAGAAAAAACGCAACCGGCGGCAAAAAAAGGTTGCGTTTTTTCTGCAAAGCGCCGTATTGTGCTGCTCAGCAAAAAAACAGATGTGTGAAAGCAGCCTTAGCTATTCACTGCACATTTCACCTATTGCACAGGTGAAATTCCTGGCAAAGGCTGATAAATCGGGTAGCACATGCAGGTTTCCTTCTGAAAATTTGTAGGTGTGACTGTAGTCTAAAGGGTGCTTTACACGCTGCGATATCGGTACCGATATCGCTAGCGAGCATACCCGCCCCCGTCGGTTGTGCATCACGAGCAAATCGCTGCCCGTGGCGCACAACATCGCTAACCACCGTCACACAGACTTACCTTCCCTGCGACGTGGCTCTGGCCGGCGAACCGCCTCATTTCTAAGGGGGCGGTTGGTGCGACGTCACACGGCAGGCGGACAATAGAAGCGGGGTGGAAGATGAGCGGCCTTCAACATCCCGCCCACCTCCTTCCTTCTGCATTGCCGGTGGAGGCAGGTAAGGAGATGTTCGTCGCTCCTGCGGTGTCACACATAGCGATGTATGCTGCCGCAGGAACGACGAACCACATCGCTACTGACCAGACAACGATTTTTCATAAATAAATGACCTCTCTCAAACGATTTTTGCCTCTTTTGCGATCGTTTAAGGTCGCTCCTTGGTGTCACATGCTGCGATATCGCTACCGGCGCCGGATGTGCGTCACAAACACCGTGACCCCGACGATATATCGTTAGCTATGTCGCAGCGTGTAAATGGCCCTTAACAATCAGATCAACCCACTAAAGTGGTGGTTTTCACTGTAAGGTTAATTCCTGTGGGAGTGCAGAGACGTTCTTCATGACCGGACCCGTGATGGGCGATGGCTCGTTATTATCCCCCAGTTTACATCCAGATGATCGATGGCGCGATTTCATGACATCTGATAGACAGCAGCAGTTCTTCCTGTCGTGGATGAATGTCCGCTCATTACACGGTGTCGCTCTGACAAATCCCTTCGCTTTCTTGTGACACACAATCCTGGGTTTGTTGTTCCTGAGAACTGGCCCCGAGAAACCGTTTCAAAGAATCTTGGCAAAGCCTGATAAGATAATGAGCGTTTGTACATGTTTTCTAGTGTACCTAGCTGCTAATGGGGCTGGGAAACCGAGCACCTGCGGAAAGTGTGGAAATGTTATATACATTAGTCTAAAGGTCGTCTGGGATAAATATCTTGTATAACACGGGTGGCGTCATCTAGGGCGTGCACTATTGGGGCCTATTCACACCCCCGGGGTACAGGCTCTTGCCACGTCTCAATCATGTTCCCATTTCTTGCCTTTCTGTGGTCCATGAAGGAGCTTTGTGCAGACTCCCAAATTGTAGGAGTATCAGTCAGGTGTCGTGAGGCGGATAAACCCTCTACGACCATCGGCTTTGCTCAATGGCCAGAGTGGGAACCACAGATGTCTGTACAACAAAATAAATCCAAAAACTAATATTGTTTTGGGGCTCATCAGTGCAGAGTCCTGGTGTGAAGCCCATGATATACAGTTAGGTCCAGAAATATTTGGACAGTGACACAATTTTGGCGAGTTGGGCTCTGCATGCCACCACATTGGATTTGAAATGAAACCTCTACAACAGAATTCAAGTGCAGATTGTAACGTTTAATTTGAAGGTTTGAACAAAAATATCTGATAGAAATTGTAGGAATTGTACACATTTCTTTACAAACACTCCACATTTTAGGAGGTCAAAAGTAATTGGACAAATAAACCAAACCCAAACAAAATATTTTTATTTTCAATATTTTGTTGCGAATCCTTTGGAGGCAATCACTGCCTTAAGTCTGGAACCCATGGACATCACCAAACGCTGGGTTTCCTCCTTCTTAATGCTTTGCCAGGCCTTTACAGCCGCAGTCTTCAGGTCTTGCTTGTTTGTAGGTCTTTCCGTCTTAAGTCTGGATTTGAGCAAGTGAAATGCATGCTCAATTGGGTTAAGATCTGGTGATTGACTTGGCCATTGCAGAATGTTCCACTTTTTTGCACTCATGAACTCCTGGGTAGCTTTGGCTGTATGCTTGGGGTCATTGTCCATCTGTACTATGAAGTGCCGTCCGATCAACTTTGCGGCATTTGGCTGAATCTGGGCTGAAAGTATATCCCGGTACACTTCAGAATTCATCCGGCTACTCTTGTCTGCTGTTATGTCATCAATAAACACAAGTGACCCAGTGCCATTGAAAGCCATGCATGCCCATGCCATCACGTTGCCTCCACCATGTTTTACAGAGGATGTGGTGTGCCTTGGATCATGTGCCGTTCCCTTTCTTCTCCAAACTTTTTCTTCCCATCATTCTGGTACAGGTTGATCTTTGTCTCATCTGTCCATAGAATACTTTTCCAGAACTGAGCTGGCTTCATGAGGTGTTTTTCAGCAAATTTAACTCTGGCCTGTCTATTTTTGGAATTGATGAATGGTTTGCATCTAGATGTGAACCCTTTGTATTTACTTTCATGGAGTCTTCTCTTTACTGTTGACTTAGAGACAGATACACCTACTTCACTGAGAGTGTTCTGGACTTCAGTTGATGTTGTGAACGGGTTCTTCTTCACCAAAGAAAGTATGCGGCGATCATCCACCACTGTTGTCATCCGTGGACGCCCAGGCCTTTTTGAGTTCCCAAGCTCACCAGTCAATTCCTTTTTTTCTCAGAATGTACCCGACTGTTGATTTTGCTATTCCAAGCATGTCTGCTATCTCTCTGATGGATTTTTTCATTTTTTTCAGCCTCAGGATATTCTGCTTCACCTCAATTGAGAGTTCCTTAGACCGCATGTTGTCTGGTCACAGCAACAGCTTCCAAATGCAAAACCAGACACCTGTAATCAACCCCAAACCTTTTAACTACTTCATTGATTACAGGTTAACGAGGGAGACACCTTCAGAGTTAATTGCAGCCCTTAGAGTCCCTTGTCCAATTACTTTTGGTCCCTTGAAAAAGAGGAGGCTATGCATTACAGAGCTATGATTCCTAAACCCTTTCTCCGATTTGGATGTGAAAACTCTCATATTGCAGCTGGGAGTGTGCACTTTCAGCCCATATTATATATATAGTTGTATTTCTGAACATGTTTTTGTAAACTGCTAAAATAACAAAACTTGTGTCACTGTCCAAATATTTCTGGCCCTGACTGTAGGTGAGGGTAAGGTTTCATCTTGTGGTGACCTATAAGGAATCTTGTAGGCCAGACGAGGCTCCTTTGTGAATAAAAAGTATGAAAATTGTCTCTCTTCAACCCGAAATAACGCCTTCTCTAGTGTCGCCTATTGGGAGGTAGCAGCGCCAAGTCAGCACGAAACCCGATAACGAGCCTAGAAGCCAGACTAAGGATATTTAGCCAAACCAGACTCCTCAAACACAAAGTCCCCCATCAGCGGGCCGCACTTCCGGGCATCTCGCCCCTCATATGTAGACCTGAAGCCCGGCAATACTTGTCTTTCAGGTTTGGACTGTGAATGGGTTGAATCTTGTGAGCGCTCAGTATTAATCCCATGAGCTATCAGTAGGTGAGCTGAGGTTACGTTGTGCCTTCACCCCCATGTGTCTCCATTAGCGTTTTGCTGGTTGGCAGTAACAGGAGAAGTTTCTGGATCACTTAGTTCTTTGTTGCATGTCCAGGTCACCGTATATTTCCCAGCGTGGAAGTGAGTGTTGATTGATTTTGTTATTGTAATATAACAAGACATTTAATACTGGACTGTAAGGTACAAGCTCAGTGATTATATTTATTTTTTTACGCACTGTCTTCTGTCATATTCGTTAAATCTGACTTTTATCTGAGTTCGTTTGATCTACGGTACATACAGTATTGATTTCTACAGATTTTTATGACATCCATTATTATTATTATTATTTATTTATAGAGCACCATTAGTTCCATGGTGCTGTACATGAGAAGGGGGTTACATACAAAATACGTATACAAGTTACAGTAGACAGACTAGTACAGAGGGAAGAGGGCCCTACCCTTGCGGGCTTACATTCTATAGGATTATGGGGAGGAGACAATAGGTGGGGTGTAGGTCAGGCGGCAGCTCCGCACGGTGGTCGGGCGGCAGCTCCGCACGGTGGTCGGGCGGCAGCTCCGCACGGTGGTCGGGCGGCAGCTCCGCACGGTGGTCGGGCGGCAGCTCCGCACGGTGGTCGGGCGGCAGCTCCGCACGGTGGTCGGGCGGCAATGTGTGCTTATCAGCGGTAGAGCAACGTCCAAAAAATTAACCAGAGCTGTGTGTAACGAACAGCGATTTCACAGCAGGGGCCAGATCAATTCAATTCTCTTCCGTATATATTCATCATGCTGCGGGCGCAGGAGGTGAGCCTGCTCCAGACAGGGCAGGTGCCAACTGTCTTATACAGCTGACTTTTACCTCTAAGGGGTACTTCTCGCTAGCGAGATTGCTGCTGAGTCACGGTTTTTGTGACGCAGCAGTGACCTCATTAGCGATCTCGCTGTGTGTGATACTGAGCAGCGATCTGGCCCCTGCTGTGAAATCGCTGTTCGTTACACACAGCTCTGGTTCATTTTTTGGACGTTGCTCTCCCGCTGATAAGCACACATTGCTGTGTTTGACAGCGAGAGAGCAACGATCTGAATGTGCAGGGAGCCGGCTTCTGGCAGCCTGCAGTAAGCTGTAACCAAGGTAAGTATCGGGTAACCAAGCGAAGTGCTTTGCTTGGTTATCCGATATTTACCTTGGTTACTAGCGTCCGCCGCTCTTAGGCTGCCAGTGCGGCTCCCTGCACACGTAGCCGGAGTACACATCGGGTAAAAAGAAAAGTGGTTTGCTTATTAACCCGATGTGTACTCTGGCTACGAGTGCAGGGATCCAGCGCTAAGCGGTGTGCGCTGGTAACCAAGGTAAATATCGGGTAAACAAGCGCTTCGTTACCCGATATTTACCTTAGTTACCAAGCGCAGCATCACTTCCACGCGTCGCTGGGGACTGGTCACTGGTTGCTGGTGAGATCTGCCTGGTTGACAGCTCACCAGCGACCATGTAGCGACGCACCAGCGATCCTGACCAGGTCAGATCACTGCTGGGATCGCTGGAGCGTCGCTAAAGTGTGACGGTACCCTAACAGCAGAGAGATCTTCATTCTCGTCCATGACTAATCTTTTAAGTCTCAAAATTCTCAGTTCACGAGTACACGCTCTTCCGTGAGCACAGACTTTCCAGTTACGGAGATGACAGACATTCTGCTTCAGTTAAGCCAAAAACCACAACCGCAGTTACAATGGCTCCTGCTGTACTGGTAACCCTGCAGTTCAGGGTGCGATCAGATCACAGAAGACCGATGGAAGCGAGCGCACCACCTGCAGCTCATGCTATACACCTCCATAGTAGTACAACCTAGTAAAGTATACTAATATTTAGCTCCATATAAATGCTGTAATAAGCGCGGCTGTGGAGTCCGTATAATATAGACACTCAGATTCACAAAAATATAATAAATTGGGGACAGTCGTGCAATGCAGAGTGTGCTGAAAATGTGTTCATAAGAATTTGGGAACGTTCTGAAATGTCCTATAAATATCTGTTCTATTCCTGATCTAAGGATCTCGGCTTTTAGTTGATTATTGCATCATAATAATGAGTAAAAGCCTGAATTTATCACCACCATGAGTCATGTACGAGTCCGAATCAGAGAAATTGAGGAGTCTGAATCTGACGTTTGGCTTAGGCTGCTTTCACACATCCGGTTTTTCCTGTGCGGCACAATACGGCGCCACCGGTTGCGTTTTTTCCGCATAGACTTGCATTAGCGCCGTATTGTGCCGCAAGGCCTTGTGTTGCGTCCGGCTTTGGCATATTTAGCCCATGCAGCGGCCGGATGGAA
>NC_134353.1:100715153-100745153 GCF_048569485.1 Anomaloglossus baeobatrachus
AGTGCACATTGCACCTGACAGGTTCCCTTTAAATTGAATTGTTTAATAGGATATATTGACACTTTCAAATACACCTGTCTGAATGAAATGCCTCTGTGGAGGAATACCCCTTGAAGTACCTTTTTTTTTTTTTTGCCTTTTTTTTTTTCCCTTTTATTCCTTTGTCTGCTTTTAGTTTTTCTTCTCTTCTCTAAAATATTAGGATATTAGAATTTTTCTACAGTTCTACAATATTATATAGCTTAAAGAGGCATTCCCATCCCCAGGACCCTATCCCAATATATAGTAGGCATAAGGCCTGGGCCACACGGGGGCTATTGTGATCCTCGCATGACACTCGGCTCACACTGGCAGCACAGCAGTAGCCAAGTGTCACTGTGACTGAGGTCCGATCATGCGATCGGACCTCAGATGCGGAGGGGGCGGGCTGGTGCTGGGGAGGGAGGGATTTATCAACCTCTCTCCTCCGTAGTCGGCTATTACCATTCTCGCCCTGCACTCGTGGTACGCCGATGTAATGCGAGTACAGTGCGATTTTTCTTTTAAAAAGAAACAAGACTCGCATTACAGTCGCAGCATGCTGCGATTGTTTTCTCGGTCCGATTAGGGCTGAGAAAATAATTGCTCATGTGTGCTGACACACAGGCTAATATTGGTCCGAGTGGAATGCGATAAAACATCGCATTCCACTCGCTTCGATTTTCATGCCGTGTGTCTATTGGCTAAGCCTTATAATAATAATTGAAAATACCTCCAGTTATAAATATAGTTCTCCCGATTAACGATGTCTCTTACCTCATGTGCAGGGCATTGCAGCTTAGGTATCCTCGGTTACATTCCCTCATATAGTGACAGTTGCTCGTGGTCGTAACCATGGATAGCTAAGCTGCAATGCCCTGCACATGAGGTAAGTGACATGGCTATATCAGGAGAACTATACTACATTTGTAATTAAAGGTATTTGCTAATATTTATTTTTTATTATTATTATTATTATTATTTCTACATATTGGGATAGGATTTTGGTGATGGGAATACCCCTTTAAGTCGATTACACAAATGCGTCAAATTATAACCCCCTCAACATATAGAAAGCGGGCGTGCAGGGGCTCCCTCACTTGTGGGCGCTTATGCAATGTGTTGTCGGCAGCTCTGCAGGCAGTGACAGGTAAAATGAGAATTCTTTTCAGATTACTGCCATGTGGATTTCCAAGTCTCCAGTACGTTTGTGCTTAAGCCTCACAAATGAGCTTATGGTTTTACATGCTCGGGTTATGGCACCTAATATTAAAGGTGCATGAAGCATTTCTCCTTAATGTGGGACTTACCTCCACCCATGGTACTGAAACAGAAAAATGGTAACCTTGAATGTCCACTATATATATACAAACTGGAGCAAAAATTGGATTGTGTACCATGTCATTATGGAATATCAGTTGTATCAGTGCAGGCGTAATAGGCTCACAAGGTGTGTGTGTATGTATGTATATGTGTGTATGTATGTATGTATATAATATATATGTATGTATATATAATGTATGTATGTATATGTGTGTGTGTGTATGTGTGTGTGTGTGTGTGTGTGTGTGTAGTATATATATATATATATATATATATATATATATATATATATATATATATATATATATATATATATATATATATATATATATATATATATATATATATATATATATATATATATATATATATATACATAATTGCCTTAGTCTGTCTGTCTGTCATGCTCCGAAATTGTGTCCTTACGGTGACACAAAGCTGATTGGCCGCTGGGCTCGCCATGGCCCCGCCCCCCCACACGGATTGGCCTCTCGCCCCGGCTCTCTGCAGGCCCCGCCCCCCTCACGCAATGCACGCTCGCTCTGGCCCAACTGACACGGAGCTCCGATTCCCAGGTGAGTACACACACACATCAGATCACACTCACTCTCACACTCACTCTCACACACACCTCACACATCACAACATGCTGGGATATCGCTTGCTTCTACACCGGCTCCTTCAGGATCCCAGCAGCGCCAGACATAACCTTGCGATGCTGGGATCTTGACGGAGGCCGTGAAAGCTGGTAACCATTATACACATCGGGTAACTAAGGTCCCTTAGTTACCCGATGTGTATCATAGTTACCAGTGTACACCGGCTCATACTCACTCTCACACACACCTCACACACACATCACATCGCATCCACACATCAAGGTCCTGCAGCTGCGGAACATACACACACATAACAGCACACACACACACACACAAATCAGATCACACTCACACACACCTCACACATCACATCGCATCCAAATACTCACAACATCCTGGGATATCGCTTGCTTCTCGGCGGCGATACTGTGCTGTTGTAAGCTTCCAGGACCTGCCGGGGGATCACATGGCCAGAAGCATGTGATATCCCCGGATGTTGTGAGTATCAGCGCGTATGTGCAATATCGTCAGTGTGTGTGTCTTTGTGTGTGAGTGTATGCGATCGGGTGGGTGTGAGTGTATGCGATCGGGTGGGTGTGAGTGTATGCGATCGGGTGGGTGTGAGTGTATGCGATCGGGTGGGTGTGAGTGTATGCGATCGGGTGGGTGTGAGTGTATGCGATCGGGTGGGTGTGAGTGTATGCGATCGGGTGGGTGTGAGTGTATGCGATCGGGTGGGTGTGAGTGTATGCGATCGGGTGGGTGTGAGTGTATGCGATCGGGTGGGTGTGAGTGTATGCGATCGGGTGGGTGTGAGTGTATGCGATCGGGTGGGTGTGAGTGTATGCGATCGGGTGGGTGTGAGTGTATGCGATCGGGTGGGTGTGAGTGTATGCGATCGGGTGTGTGTGAGTGTATGCGATCGGGTGTGTGTGAGTGTATGCGATCGGGTGGGTGTGAGTGTATGCGATCGGGTGGGTGTGAGTGTATGCGATCGGGTGGGTGTGTGTGGGTGTGTGTGAGTGTATGCGATCGGATCTGTGAGTGTCGGCAGAGGAGCACGGCGTGCTGGAGGAGGCTGAGAGGAGAGAGGCTGAACCTGGGGAAGGCTGGGATGGGGAGGCAGATGCTGGAGACGGAGAGGCTGATGCTGGCGCAGCATGGCGGATGGAGCACCTTTGGGAGTGCGCAGCATGGCGGATGGAGCACGTTTGGGAGTGCGCAGCATGGCGGATGGAGCACGTTTGGGAGTGCGCAGCATGGCGGATGGAGCACGTTTGGGAGTGCGCAGCATGGCGGATGGAGCACGTTTGGGAGTGCGCAGCATGGCGGATGGAGCACGTTTGGGAGTGCGCAGCATGGCGGATGGAGCACGTTTGGGAGTGCGCAGAATGGCGGATGGAGCACGTTTGGGAGTGCGCAGCATGGCGGATGGAGCACGTTTGGGAGTGCGCAGCATGGCGGATGGAGCACGTTTGGGAGTGCGCAGCATGGGGGATGCAGCACGATGGGGAGTGCAGAGTATGGCGGATGGAGCACGTTTGGGAGTGCGCAGCATGGAAGATGCAGCACGATGGGGAGTGCGGAGTATGGCGGATGGAGCACGTTTGGGAGTGCGCAGCATGGCGGATGGAGCACGTTTGGGAGTGCGCAGCATGGGAGATGGAGCACGATGGGGAGTGTGCAGCATGGCGGATGGAGCACGTTTGGGAGTGCGCAGCATGGGGGATGGAGCACGATGGGGAGTGCGCTGCATGGCGGATGGAGCACGTTTGGGAGTGCGCAGGATGGGAGATGGAGCACGATGGGGGGTGCGCAGCATACGGGATGGAGCACGATGGGGAGTGTGCTGCATGGGGGATGGAGCACGATGGGGAGTGTGCTGCATGGGGGATGGAGCACGATGGGAAGTGCACACCTCCCCCCAACACACACACATACGCGCGCACTGCACAACACACCACACACACACACACTGGGAACCACAAACAACTGCCCTACACAGACACCCACACACACAGACAACGCTGCACACACAAATATACGCACATACCGCACAACACGCACATTGCACAAAACATACCTCCCCCCAAAACACACCACACACACACAAACTGCGCAACACACACACAACGCTACAGACACACAGCGCTCCACAAACAACGCAACACACAAACAACACCGCTCTCACCCCCCATCACACCCAGACAACATCCAGAACATGTACAGCGCCCTACACAAACACTTGGTAACTACACACAACAATATCTATATATATATATATATATATATATATATATATATATATATATATATATATATATATATATATATATATATATATATATATATATATATATATATATATATATATAACAAAAATCATACATGAACTACACAATACGTAAATTCTAGAATACCCGATGCGTAGAATCGGGCCACCTTCTAGTATATGTATATGTATATATACCTATATATATACATATATTGCCTATATTAACCAATCAGAGCTCAGATTAATTAACTGTAGCAAAATAGAAGCTAAGCTGTGATTGGTTGCTATTGGCAGCCTGATAAATCTCCAGGCAACAGAAAGCCCTCCCCCCTGACAGTATATATTAGCTCACACATACACATAATAGACAGGTCATGTGACTGACAGCTGCCGTATTTCCTATATGGTACATTTGTTGTTCTTGTAGTTTGGCTGCTTATTAATCAGATTTTTATTTTTGAAGGATAATACCAGACTTGTGTGTGTTTTAGGGAGATTATGTGGTGAGGTTGGTGTATGTGGGGTGAGATGTGTGCTGAGGGTGGTATATGTGTTCAAGTACGTGGTAGTGTGTGGCACATTGTGTGTGTGTTCATATCCCCGAGTGTGGTGAGTGTCCCATGTCGGGGCCCCACCTTAGCAACTGTACGGTATATACTCTTTGGCGCCATCGCTCTCATTCTTGAAGTCCCCCTTGTCCACATCTGGCAGCTCTCAATTTTCCCCCAACACTTTTCGTTTCACTTTTTCCCCATTATGTAGATAGGGGCAAAATTGATTGGTAAATTGGAACGCGCAGGGTTAAAATTTCGCCTCACAACATAGCACCCGGCGCTGCCCGGGATAGTAACTGTCTCTCTGTTTCTCTCCCATTCTCTGTCTGTCTCCCCCTCTGTATATATCTCTCGGTCTCTCCCTCTGCATATATCTCTCTGTCTCTTTCTCTATCTCTTTGTCTGTCTGTCTCTTTCCCTGTCTATCTCTTTCTCCGTCTGTCTCAATCTTTCTCAGTCTGTCTCAATCTTTCTCCGTCTGTCTCAATCTTTCTCCGTCTGTCTCAATCTTTCTCCGTCTGTCTCAATCTTTCTCCGTCTGTCTCAATCTTTCTCCGTCTGTCTCAATCTTTCTCCGTCTGTCTCAATCTTTCTCCGTCTGTCTCAATCTTTCTCCGTCTGTCTCAATCTTTCTCCGTCTGTCTCAATCTTTCTCCGTCTGTCTCAATCTTTCTCCGTCTGTCTCAATCTTTCTCCGTCTGTCTCAATCTTTCCCCGTCTGTCTCAATCTTTCCCCGTCTGTCTCAATCTTTCCCCGTCTGTCTCAATCTTTCCCCGTCTGTCTCAATCTTTCCCCGTCTGTCTCAATCTTTCCCCGTCTGTCTCAATCTTTCCCCGTCTGTCTCAATCTTTCCCCGTCTGTCACTTTCCCCGTCTCTGCCAACATTCCATATAAGGGCGTGGCTGCGCATTCTTCTGAAGTTCTGGCTGCACTGTGGCTCCCAGCTCCATTTGCTTTAATGGAGGCAGGTTTTTTGGCGAATAACCGTACAGCGTGGGGTTAAAATTTCCCCTCGAAACATAGCCTATGTGACGCTCTCGGGGTCCATACGTGCGAGTGTGCAAAATTTTGTGTCTGTAGCTGCGACGGTGTGGATGCCAATTTCGGACACACACACACACACACACACACACACACACACCTTTATATATTAGATATATATACATATATGTGTATATACGCTCACACATATATACACTGTAACGTTGCGCCCTGCAACGTGGGGGTTTCACTCGCTTGCAGCGGTGTGAGGTAGCTTCAGCAACACACGTACACAGTCTCTTCATAGAAATTCTGGCAGTTTATTTAAAAACACTCAGCATAAACTGCCCTCAAACATAAACAATAAGTCCATAATGGAAGTTTAGCAACTTCCCCACTCTCTGGCTCCTGCCAGCGTACAACTCTAGCCAAGGTTCCTTCCAGGACCCAGGGCCCTCTGCAGACCCCTGTCTGTCTCTCCTCCAGGAGAGATTCGGCCCTACAGCCCTGGCCTGGCTGCACTCACCTCAGACTCAATATCAGAGCCTTGTGTTTAGCCTCCATGCAGGCTGATACACCCAAAGCTCTCGGCTCTGCTCTCGCTTGTTTCCAGTCCACACACTGGACATCTAGAGCCAGTCTCTCTCTAGACTGCCCTAGACACACTTCATGCAGAACTCTCGGCTCTGCTCTCACTCTCTCCCAGCATACACGCTGGAAGTCTAGAGCTAGTCTCTAACTAGACTGCCCTAGACACACTTCTACCAGGTTCAGAGACAGGATTGCTTTAACCCCTGGAGCCACACCCACAGGTGGTAAGGAGTGTGTAATCAGCATCACACACCCTTCCATGGCTCTGCATGTAATGCAATCCTGTGGAACCACAGGTCCCAGCCAGCTTCACATTGCAGAGCACCCACGCTTCTGCAAAACATACCGGCCCTTTGTAATACAGCCGGTTGATACCTCACATACCCTCCCCCTCTGTTCAAACCCGTAGGGGAGAACACTTGCCAATGACCTGGGGCCGCGAGACAGGGCATCCCCGCTGCCATGCCCCACCAGTCGAGAGGGCCGTCCAAGAGCAGTAGTCCCTGAGACATCGCCCAACACTGTCACCAAACTCTGTCTTGTCAACCTAGGGTTAAAGGACGTCCCATTTCCAGACCGTTCTCTCCCTGACCCCCTCCCAGGGTCACCGTAGTAGAGAGACATGTCCCCAGTCAAACCTACAGTCTTGTCCGAACCTAGGCCTTCTCGAGTACCCCCAAGGCTACTGTCGGGAACTCTAAGCTCATAGCGGCCACTATCTACAGTACATCGTAGGTTACCACTCTGTCGGCGATTCCTTTTATCGCACGTCTGAACTACTGGACTGACACGCCATCTTCCACTTCTTTCCCCTGAACAACGGGTGGAAGACGGCTGCTCTCCCCCACACAGTTGGCGAAGCTGCTCCTTAATTTTCAGGTTTTCTTGCCACAACCGCTCCATGTCACGTACATGGTGTACCCGATATTCAATAAGGCTTCGAATGTTTCCAAGACTCTCTACAGTCCCGACACAGACAAACGGAACCATACCAGCTTCCCTGGGTATCTTGCTCTCATTAGCAGCAGGGATTCTTAATCTCACCAATCCTGATTTATTCACCATGTCTTGCATGACTCGTCCGGTTTTTCCAATGACTCTCCCCACCAGAGCCCGGGGTACTTGGACAATATCTTCCGCCAGACTCTGCGCTTTCCTTTTATACTCTAGCTGTCTAGTGGCTTCTTCCTTTTGCAGTTGGACCTGCCACTTCATACGAACACATCTGAAGTGCATGTCCTTTAGAATAGCCACCCGCTGCCCAGTAATTTCACTGGTGGACAATATCACTAACTGTTCAGCCCCTGGGGTACAGTAGACCTCACACGCTTTCACAGCTCTCTTAAATTCGTCATGCATGCACTCGGTGGCACACGCTTCTCTTAAGTCCTCAGGTATATCCACCATGCACTTGACTACAGAAGTCTCATTCATCCCTGCCACATGCTTGTCAAGTTTAGCTTCCAAAGTCAGCTCTCTTTGGGCCTCCCCTGCTTCAACATGTTTGGTCAGGATTGACACTCGCTGCTCCATCTGCTCCAAGGCTCCCTGGGACTTGGACTGGTACTCTGCCAAGCGACTTCGGAGCTCAGCCACTTCTTTCTCCAGCTCCCTTACTCGACTCTCAGTAGCCTGCCTAAGAAGTATCTCTTGTTGCAGATGGTCTTTGCTCATCCTCTTGAATGAGTCTTCATTTGCGGACCTCTCTGGTCTACGACACACTATTTCTGAGGCTTCTTCCAACTCCGCTTCAGAACATTTGGGTTTCTTACTCTTCTTACCCATGACCGTCTCTATATCCTCCATCGTAGTTTTACCAAGCAGGTCAGGCAGGCTCCCAGTCCTGGATGAGACCTCTGGTCCAGACTTCACCTCCTCAGAGGCTCTCTTCACTTCAGCGCCAGCTGTTTCTTGGGTCTTCACTGCATTATCTTCACCTTCCTCTGGGGTCTCTGCAGTGCCACCCTCAGCCTGGGTGTCACACCCTTCAACATGGCACTCTGTTCCTTTTAGAGTTTTGGGGCTAAATTCGCTGTCATCCACCGCAGCACTTGGTAGTTCACCAGTCTGCTCACCACGACTGTTGGGGATTATTCCTTCCCCCACACTCTCTAGGATTCCATTTCCTATACCATTCTCGCCTGACAGACTATCAACTTCACACTTTGAAATCATAGGGACAACCACCATTACGTCCTTGGTTGGCTCCTTCTCTGCACTTGCAGCGCGCTGATTTCTGTCGTCACAATGTGTCAGTTCAATCTCTGATTCCTCAGTCTTTTGTAGGATATCACCGTCTGACTCCACCGTAGCAGGTGTTATTAGCACCATGTCTTTATTAATCAGGCATGTCACTTTCTCTGCACCCTCAGACGGCCTACACTGTGCCCCCTCTCGGCGCTTATTACGTCTTCGGCGTCGGGAGGAAGTTTTGCCCTTCTCGCCCATCTGTACCACACTGTACTCGTTTGTCACCTTACTAGAGTCAGTGTCTTTACTGGAGTCATCATCGCTCCCCCTGGTATCCTGGACTATCATGTCCCCACTTAACCAGATATCTGCCTCCCTTTCTGGAGCTACCCCGTTTTTAACGGTCACACTATCGGTTATTCCCTTAGTCCTTATGTCACTAAGTTGGGTCCGTCCATCATTTTCTTTGGTCACCCCTAACTTAGGACAGTCAATTTTAGGAGGTGCTATCTCCTCCTTACCACACATAACTGCACAACAAGGACCCCTTTTCACCTCCCAATGTGGTGGGGTTTCCTTTGGGCTGTTCCGGCTCTTACACAAGCAACCGTATACGTCCCCCTGCTTCCACAAGTGCACAAATAATTTAGAGTCCCAACCTATAATAATTGGGTGCAGTAAATCTGAGACTACTCCAACATCATGAGAACCACTGTCCCAGGCTGTCTTAATGACCACGCTGGAGACCGGGTATTCTGTCTCAATACTGTGGGTGCAGCCGACGTGGATCTTCCTTCCAGGAATCAAGTGGACATCAGAGGTGGCCCTCACCAGGGTCACCAAGCTCCTTGAGTCTACGACTCCTGTTACAGATTCCCCATCCACTTCCACGGAACACAGACGTGGCTTCTCGTCGGATGGGTGGTCTATATTGCAAACAGGACACTTGTGGCATGAACACTGTTGTCCCTGGCAACAGTCCATCTGCGCCACTTCACCCTTGGATTTGGGATGCTCCGCACCCTTTTGGGGGACCACCGCTTTCTGGGACTCCATCCCCTTATGGGCAACCACCCCTTTATGGGACTCCACCCCCTTATGGGCAACCAACCCTTTATGGGACTCCACCCCCTTATGGGCAACCACCCCTTTATGGGACTCCACCCCCTTATGGGCAACCACCCCTTTATGGGACTCCACCCCCTTATGGGCAACTATTCCCTTCTGGGACTCCGCCCCCTTTTGCGGTTTCCATGCAATGTCCTTAGCCCCCAGTTCACACCGTTTGCCCTTGTCTCCCTGGGCACCCAGTGTCCATACTGGCCCCTGAAGGGAACGCTCAAACTGGTTCATGGCTGTGACATCGCTACACACCGACAGCTCCTGCTGTCCCTGGACCAGGAACTGGTACAGCTCCTCCACAACGTCCGCAGGGACCATTCCCTCTTTTTGGCTTTTAGCCCCCACTGCTGTCACTGGACCTCCAGGCACATGCTGTTGGTGCTGCTGGCTCTGCAGCAGCTGGTTCAGGAGCTCCTCCATGCTGTAACGAAAAAGAGGCACAGGAGGGGCGCTCCAATGGGTAATACCCGGTGGTCAAAGACAGGGGGGGGGGTTAGAGAACCACTAACCTTTCCGGGTTGCACCGCCCGTACAACCAGGATCTCCAGCCTGTGGTGTATCACTGCTCACCAAGCAGGGCCTTGCAATTCCGGCTGGCCTGGAACCTCCAGTCGCTGGACTCTCGCCACTGCAGCATGGGTCCCCAACGACCTGCTGATTCACCACCAGGTGCTTGAGAGCGCTGTCCCTGTTCGTGGACCCGCCGATCCACCGCCAGCTGCTTGAGTGCGCAGACAATTTTCGTGGACCCGCCGATCCACCGCAAACCGCTTCAAAAAATTTTCGTGGACCCGCCGATCCACCGCAAGCAGTCCGTATCCACAGGAATATGTTCTATGCCGTTGCCCCTAGCAACCAGGCTGCGTTGCCCCTAGCAATCAGGCTGCGTTGCCCCTAGCAACCAGACCGCATGCCCGCATTCTCCACACCATATGTAACGTTGCGCCCTGCAACGTGGGGGTTTCACTCGCTTGCAGCGGTGTGAGGTAGCTTCAGCAACACACGTACACAGTCTCTTCATAGAAATTCTGGCAGTTTATTTAAAAACACTCAGCATAAACTGCCCTCAAACATAAACAATAAGTCCATAATGGAAGTTTAGCAACTTCCCCACTCTCTGGCTCCTGCCAGCGTACAACTCTAGCCAAGGTTCCTTCCAGGACCCAGGGCCCTCTGCAGACCCCTGTCTGTCTCTCCTCCAGGAGAGATTCGGCCCTACAGGCCTGGCTGCACTCACCTCAGACTCAATATCAGAGCCTTGTGTTTAGCCTCCATGCAGGCTGATACACCCAAAGCTCTCGGCTCTGCTCTCGCTTGTTTCCAGTCCACACACTGGACATCTAGAGCCAGTCTCTCTCTAGACTGCCCTAGACACACTTCATGCAGAACTCTCGGCTCTGCTCTCACTCTCTCCCAGCATACACGCTGGAAGTCTAGAGCTAGTCTCTAACTAGACTGCCCTAGACACACTTCTACCAGGTTCAGAGACAGGATTGCTTTAACCCCTGGAGCCACACCCACAGGTGGTAAGGAGTGTGTAATCAGCATCACACACCCTTCCATGGCTCTGCATGTAATGCAATCCTGTGGAACCACAGGTCCCAGCCAGCTTCACATTGCAGAGCACCCACGCTTCTGCAAAACATACCGGCCCTTTGTAATACAGCCGGTTGATACCTCACAACACACACATGCGCACACATATTTACACACAGTGCAGGCCAAACGTGTGGACACACCTTCTAAATCAAAGAGATTTCTTTATTTTCAGAACTCTGAAAATTGTAGATTCACATTGAAGGCATCAAAACTATGAATTACCACATGTGGAATGAAATACTTAGTGTGAAACTGAAAATATGTCTTATATTCTAGGTTCTTCAAAGTAGCCACCTTTTGCTTTGATTACTGCTTTGCACACTCTTGGCATTCTCTTGATGATCTTCAAGAGGTAGTCACCGGAAATGGTTTTCCAACAGTCTTTCCCAGAGATGCTTAGCACTTGTTGGCCCTTTTGCCTTCACTCTGCGGTCCAGCTCACCCCAAACCATCTCGATTGGGTTCAGGTCTGGTGACTGTGGAGACCAGGTCATCTGGCGTAGCACCCCATCACTCTCTTTCTTAGTCAAATAGCCCTTACACAGCCTGGAGGTGTGTTTGTGGTCATTGTCCAGTTGAAAAATAAATGATGGTCCAACTAAATGCAAACCGGATGGAATAGCATGCCACTGCAAGATGCTGTGGTAGCCATGCTGGTTCTGTATGCCTTCAATTTTGAATAAATCCCCAACAGTGTCACCAGCAAAGCCCCCCACACCGTCACACCTCCTCCTCCATACTTCACGGTGGGAACCAGGCATGTAGAGTCCATCCGTTCAACTTTTCTACAAAGACACGGTGGTTGGATCCAAAGATCTCAAATTTGGACTCATCAGACCAAAGCACAGATTTCCACTGGTCTAATGTCCATTCCTTGTGTTCTTTAGCCCAAACAAGTCTCTTCTGCTTGTTGTCTGTCCTTAGCAGTGGTTTCCTAGCAGCTATTTTACCATGAAGGCTGCTGCACAAAGTCTCCTTTTAACAGTTGTTCTAGAGATGAGAAGATGTGTCCAAACTTTTGCTCTGTACTGTGTATGTATGTATGTATGTATGTATGTATGTATGTATATATATATATGTATGTATATATATATATATATATATATATATATATATATATATATATATATATATATATATATTTAATATATATATATATATATATATATATATATATTTAATATATATATTTTGGTGACTATATGGCTGCCAGAGGGGGAAGGAAGCTTTTTGGGAGCTTACAGGGCACTACATTTACATCTTGAGGCTTTGAAAGCTGTTGGAAGAAAACAAGTTGTCATATGAGGCTACGCAGCAGCTGCCACATCATCATTGATTAGCAGCAGCCCTGAGGAAGGGGCAGCAATTTTTCTTTATAATATAGCTTTGTGCAGAGTATGCCAGGAGATACTGTTGGCAAATGCTGGGTCAGTGGGGGCCTGTGCACATTAGATTATCGTTACATGCATAGTTTGCAGATATATATTAACACCATGTAATACCGTTTTTCTCCTGTGGGAGTGCTGCAGGTGATTTGAACTTTTCATACCAGGTTCCTCTTCTCTATGTAAAACCGAGCTGGTGTGAGATGGTTTCCTCTACACGTCTGTTGTCAGATCATGCAGGAGTGTTTTCCTAGACAATCCTTTTAATTTCTGCTGAATTTCACTAAGGCCGGTGTCACGCTTGCGAATGCCTGGCGCGAGTCTCGCTCTGCATCAACCGGCACGGACGCCCACTCTCCTCACAGGAGCGGGTCGGTTGCATGTATCTCTATGCAGCTGAGACGCTCCTGTCCAGAGAGTGAGTCCGTGCCGGGTGATGCAATGCGAGACTCGCGCCAGGCACTCACAAGCGTGACACCGGCCTAAATGACTAATTTTATCATTTCTAAAGATTTTTGAACACTTTTTATATATATATATATATATATATATTAATATTATATCCTCTTAGTAGGATGTTCTTCTTTATTGCAGTAACTTGCATTTTTATGCCCCACGGCTTTACGGTTTTTATGCCCCCCCCCCCTTCATGCTTTGTGATGCGGCATATTTAGCCCATGCGGCGGCTGGATGGAACATTGCCTGGCATGTTTTTTTTGTGCGGCGAAAAAACGCGTCGCGCTGGATCCGGTGCAATGCAGCGCGGTTTACAATGCAAGCCTATGGACGCCGAAGGCGTCGTCTTGCGGCAAAAAACGCTGCCGGATGCTGTTTTTTCAACTGCGCATACTCCGTATCAAGCCGCATCCGTCAAACGGACGGGCCGCATGGAAAAACTTATGCAACGGATCCAGTTTTTTCGCCGCATCAGTTGCATAGGTTTTTGAGCCGGATTGTGCCGCACTGCTCAAACCGGATGTGTGAAAGCAGCCTTGCTGTGAAGTAAAGATGGCTAAGTGATGGTTTGGACAAAAGCTATTCCTAATGACTGGCTCTCAGGCGCGCACGGCGGGGTGGGGCTCTCAGGCGCGCGCGGGGGGTGGGGCTCTCAGGCGCGCAGAGGGGTGGGGCTCTCAGGCGCGGGGGGGTGGGGCTCTCAGGCGCACAGGGGGGTGGGGCTCTCAGGCGCGCGGGAAGGATGGGGCTCTCAGGCATGCGGGGGGGTGGGGCTCAGGCGCGCGGGGGGGGGGGGAATCTTAGGCGCTCTCATACATGGATGTGCTTTGAATGGGGAGAATGGTGTATACGGCTGTCGGACACATCTGTCTCATTTATGATGAGAACATAAGGACCATGTGTATAGATTTAACATTGCTGATCCTTCCACCCCTACATAATTTGAGTGTGAGAATCAGGAGGGCCTGTCCCACTGAAATAGGAATGTCTGACCCCTCTGGTCTGATGTGTATGAGCCCTTTAAGCCCCGGTCTCATAATTTCTTCCTCTTGGAGGAATGGCTGGCCGGATATTTTTCAGTATTCTGCCGTCTTGTAGGCAATGGTCAGCCATTATCCCACTTTTCCCTCTGATCCTGAGGCACCCGGGAAGGCGTCCGCTGTGAGCAGGACGTGTCCTGTAAGTGTGGGCAAGGCTTGTTTGCTATGGAGCAGCCTTCAAGACGAGACACTTCTGGCTCATGTCATGTGGCCTATTGATCTCTGTGGGACACGTCATATTTTTGCTTATGCAAATAAAGCGCAAATAAAGAGCATAATAAAATCCACCCGAACAAATATTTACCTATATGTAAAGGCTCTAAAAAGCCTCGTCTACAAATGTGCAAAAGTTTTCGTTTACAGATTTGATGAAGTTTGTATAAATTCATCGAAAGGTAATAAACTAAACGAGCACACGAGTACTTGAGGACATTAATAAAAACCTCCAAAACATTAGTCTGTAAACTGGTCAGAGTTGTTTCAAGGAACTTTTGTTATCTCAAGTACTTGCGAATAAAATAATTATAAAGTTTGTTTTAACAGAGAAATCTGCTTCTTTCTCCACTTATGAGCCACCTCTTCCTTTCTCCCAAACTCCTCATCCGCTCTGAAAAAAAAAAAAAAAAAGTAAACCCACTGAAAACTTTGGTAAAGAAAACGAGAAGGACTGTGAAATCAGCTTACAAGTTTAGCGAGGAGGAGCAGAGACCGGCAGAAATAAGCGCTTTACATACAATGGGGACACTGTCCCCATTGGGGCTCACAATCTAAATTCCCTATCAGTATGTTTTTTGGAGTGTGGGAGGAAGAACCCCTTGCAAACACAGGGAGAACATACAAACTCCTTGCAGATGGTGTCCTTGGTAGGATTTGAACCCAGGACCCCACCGCTGCAAGCCTGCAGTGCTAACCACTGAGCCACCGTGCTGCCCTCGTGCTGGGGCTTTTTAGTAAAGGTTTTATCTAAACCCCACAGCAGGATACACCGCCCAGTGATGCTTTATAATATCTAGAGGTCTTAATAGACAGTAGAGCAGGAATCCCTCACGTCTGTGTGCTGTATCACAATAACTATTATCCACCCACTAGCTCAGAGACAACTGAAAATAGAGCGCTTCCAGATTGGAAAACTGGTGTAAAAGGATAAAAGACATTTAAAGGGAACCTGTCGCCACTTTTTTAGCGTATAAGCTGCGGCCACCACCACCAGGCTCTTATATACAGTATTCTAACATGCCGTATATAAGAGCCCAGGCCGCTGTGTATAACATAAAAAACACTTTATAATACTCACCTAACAGTTGCACAGTGGCCATATGGGCGTCTCTGTTCTCCGGTGCCGGCGCCTCCTCTTTCAGACATCTTCGTCCTCTTTCTGAAGCCTGTGTGCATGACGCGGCTACATCATACACACTCGCCGGTCCTGCGCAGGCGCACTACAATACTTTGATCTCCCCTGCTCAGGTCAGATCAAAGTGCGCCTGCTCAGGACCTGAATGCCGGCGAGTGTGTATGATGTAGGACGCGTCATGCACCGCGGCTAGAGAAGGAGAACAAAGATGGCCGAAAGAGGAGGCGCCGGCATCGGAGGACAGAGATGCCCATATGACCAACTGCACGACTGTTAGGTGAGTATTATAAAGTGTTTATGTTCTACACAGCGGCCTGGGCTCTTATATACAGCATGTTAGAAGGCTGTATATAAGAGCCCACTGGTGGTGGCTGCAGCTTATAGGCTGAAAAAGTGGTGACAGGTTCCCTTTAATGGCCAGAAAGTGTTTATTCCTCATGTACACACAACACCATAGTCTGAAAAACGTCTTGAAAATGACTTTATCCAGCCCTTCCCCATGCGAGTAGTTTCAGTGTTAGGGTACCTGCATACAGAACTGAGACTGGTTTCCCACCATAGAAATTTCTCAGTAAAATCTGTGCTAAATGGAATGGATTTGTTGCAGTGATACTGCAGTTTTATATCCGATTTCCCCTGCGTTATTGCTCCGTATCCACTGTGGATTTTCAATGCGTTCTGTGGTTGACATTTCATACAATGTCATCCACAAGGTTGGCAAATCTGCCGTGAATCCATCTCCTGTATGTGCACTGTGAAGGTCCTGACCCCGGCTAATCTAAATTTCTTACTTTTTCGCTACAGCCATTTTTTGACAATCTGGTGTTTAAAGGGAACTTGTGAGCAGATTTGGGGCCTATAACCTACGACCACCACCAGTGGGCTCTTATATACAGCATTCTAACGTATAAGAGCCCAGGCCGCTGTGTAGAACGTAAAAATCACTGTATAATACTCACCTAAACAGTCGCTGCGGTGGAGTTGGGTCATATGGGTGTCTAGTGCCAGCGCCTCCTCTTTTGGCCATCTTTGTCTTCCTTCTTCTGAAGTCGGGGTGCATGACGCGTCCTACATCATCCACACTCGCCAGCATTGACGTCCTACATAGGCGCACTTTGATCTGTGTGTCGCTACAGTTGCAGGCAGATGCTGGCTATATTACACAGCCATCATCTGCCTGGTGTGGTGCGGGCTCCGCTCCTGAGTGTCTGCTGTGGTGCGGGCTCCGCTCCTGAGTGCCTGCTGTGGTGCGGGCTCCGCTCCTGAGTGCCTGCTGTGGTGCGGGCTCCGCTCCTGAGTGCCTGCTGTGGTGCGGGCTCCGCTCCTGAGTGCCTGCTGTGGTGCGGGCTCCGCTCCTGAGTGCCTGCTGTGGTGCGGGCTCCGCTCCTGAGTGCCTGCTGTGGTGCGGGCTCCGCTCCTGAGTGCCTGCTGTGGTGCGGGCTCCGCTCCTGAGTGCCTGCTGTGGTGCGGGCTCCGCTCCTGAGTGCCTGCTGTGGTGCGGGCTCCGCTCCTGAGTGCCTGCTGTGGTGCGGGCTCCGCTCCTGAGTGCCTGCTGTGGTGCGGGCTCCGCTCCTGAGTGCCTGCTGTGGTGCGGGCTCCGCTCCTGAGTGCCTGCTGTGGTGCGGGCTCCGCTCCTGAGTGCCTGCTGTGGTGCGGGCTCCGCTCCTGAGTGCCTGCTGTGGTGCGGGCTCCGCTCCTGAGTGCCTGCTGTGGTGCGGGCTCCGCTCCTGAGTGCCTGCTGTGGTGCGGGCTCCGCTCCTGAGTGCCTGCTGTGGTGCGGGCTCCGCTCCTGAGTGCCTGCTGTGGTGCGGGCTCCGCTCCTGAGTGCCTGCTGTGGTGCGGGCTCCGCTCCTGAGTGCCTGCTGTGGTGCGGGCTCCGCTCCTGAGTGCCTGCTGTGGTGCGGGCTCCGCTCCTGAGTGCCTGCTGTGGTGCGGGCTCCGCTCCTGAGTGCCTGCTGTGGTGCGGGCTCCGCTCCTGAGTGCCTGCTGTGGTGCGGGCTCCGCTCCTGAGTGCCTGCTGTGGTGCGGGCTCCGCTCCTGAGTGCCTGCTGTGGTGCGGGCTCCGCTCCTGAGTGCCTGCTGTGGTGCGGGCTCCGCTCCTGAGTGCCTGCTGTGGTGCGGGCTCCGCTCCTGAGTGCCTGCTGTGGTGCGGGCTCCGCTCCTGAGTGCCTGCTGTGGTGCGGGCTCCGCTCCTGAGTGCCTGCTGTGGTGCGGGCTCCGCTCCTGAGTGCCTGCTGTGGTGCGGGCTCCGCTCCTGAGTGCCTGCTGTGGTGCGGGCTCCGCTCCTGAGTGCCTGCTGTGGTGCGGGCTCCGCTCCTGAGTGCCTGCTGTGGTGCGGGCTCCGCTCCTGAGTGCCTGCTGTGGTGCGGGCTCCGCTCCTGAGTGCCTGCTGTGGTGCGGGCTCCGCTCCTGAGTGCCTGCTGTGGTGCGGGCTCCGCTCCTGAGTGCCTGCTGTGGTGCGGGCTCCGCTCCTGAGTGCCTGCTGTGGTGCGGGCTCCGCTCCTGAGTGCCTGCTGTGGTGCGGGCTCCGCTCCTGAGTGCCTGCTGTGGTGCGGGCTCCGCTCCTGAGTGCCTGCTGTGGTGCGGGCTCCGCTCCTGAGTGCCTGCTGTGGTGCGGGCTCCGCTCCTGAGTGCCTGCTGTGGTGCGGGCTCCGCTCCTGAGTGCCTGCTGTGGTGCGGGCTCCGCTCCTGAGTGCCTGCTGTGGTGCGGGCTCCGCTCCTGAGTGCCTGCTGTGGTGCGGGCTCCGCTCCTGAGTGCCTGCTGTGGTGCGGGCTCCGCTCCTGAGTGCCTGCTGTGGTGCGGGCTCCGCTCCTGAGTGCCTGCTGTGGTGCGGGCTCCGCTCCTGAGTGCCTGCTGTGGTGCGGGCTCCGCTCCTGAGTGCCTGCTGTGGTGCGGGCTTCGCTCCGGAGTGCCTGCTGTGGTGCGGGCTCCGCTCCGGAGTGCCTGCTGTGGTGCGGGCTCCGCTCCTGAGTGCCTGCTGTGGTGCGGGCTCCGCTCCTGAGCCCGCTCTCCACACAACAATGAAGGTACTATTAAAAAGGATTAAATAGCTGGTTCAAGACAGATACAAAATGTGCAGTTTGCATAATTAGGATCAATCAAGGGCATTTAAAGAAATGGAATAGAAAGTAGTTGGCACGTGAGCACATTGTATATTATCTATACCAGGGGTCCCGACTCCAGTCCTCAAGGACCACCAGCAGTGCATGTTTTCAGTGTCTCCTTAGTATTGCACAGGTGATGATTGCAATACCCATGCAATGCTCAGGAAATCCTGAAAACAGGCACTGTTGGTGGCCCTTGAGGACTGGAGTTGGGGACCCCTGACCTATACGATCAGTGACTGGAGTTTGAAGCGCAGCAAAATCCCAACAATGCGCACGACCCGGCGTTAGGAGACAGCATATTGCAAATGTTATGTATGTCCTGCACCGCTCTTTTGTGAGAAGCTCATAGAGCTATACAGACAATAAAACAAAAAATCAGCAATCTGGAAAAAAACAGATTAAAGTAAAAAAAAAAAAAATCACTTCTCAAAATCTGATGACTAGTAAAACAGATGGGTGGTGCATTCCCTTTAAATCTGAACACATCCTGGTTGAGGGTCTGTAGGTTGTTGTCAAGGTTCTGGTCCGTTTGATGGTCCCAACAGGGAACCATGTCCCGTATGCGGAGAGGATAAAGGAGGACTCTGAGGAAAGGCATAAATCTCAAAATCTAAGGTCATATGAGATCCACGATTATTGAGAAGTTTCGATCCAACTCAGGAATCTTCTCAGAAATTAGAATTTGTAGTGATGACTGCACCCCGGGGTGTCATTACTCCGATACAATCTGATTACATAATGTAGTGTAACTCCATTTGGGCTGTATTCCATAAGTCAAGTTTGCCTTTTTTGCGAGACCTATCGTAGCTGTGTAGGTTCTTAAGTGATTCTATCACCAACCTTTTGCTACCTTATCTGAGAGCAGCATGTAAAGGCACAGACTCTAATTCCAGCGATGTCACATAACTATTTTGTCTGCTGCAGTTCTCTGAATGCTGAGCTCCTGATAACTCCACCCATGCCGGCGATTGACTGCTTTCTGTGCTCACTGCATAGGCAGAAAGAGGATTACCAGTGGTGGGGCTATACAGCACATGAATATTACCATCATGAGATTACCTTGGCGTTTGGTTTGGGGCTCCTTTGCATTGATCAATACAATGGCTAAACATCTCATATTCCTATTATTCATAGTAGTTCTGCATATTCCATTTTCATGTTTTTCACTTTTTCAGATAGTCCATTGTATTTTTCATTCTAGTATTCCCATAGCTGTTCTGCTTGTCATTATTTCCCCATACATTGTGACTAGTGTGCAACTCTTTACATTATTGTATAGTTATGTTTTTGAGTTTTGCACCTTGTTCACACCATTGGTGTTCCAGACATACATTCTTTAATTAGTAAGCTCATGAATATGGAAGACCACTTGGTAGCAGTTTACTAGTCCTCTAGGGATAATTTCCTTCCACTAAAACAGTATTAGTATCAAAACTGCAGCAAACAGCCCAGTAAGTGACAAATACCTGGAATCAGGGTCTCCGTCCTCTACATTATGCCGCTCTGATTAGGTGGCAAAAACTTGCTGTCAGATTCACTTTAACGAAATCCTCTGTGGTAGCCCAGATAGGTGTTTTTATTTATTTTTTTTTATTATTTTTTAATATATATATATTTATTCTTTGGTATACTCAGGATATGAGCTATGTGCTCCGTGCCATTGACGAGAGGAAATGGTAAAACGTTTTACTTGGCGTGCTAGAGCGAGGTGGTCACAAACGCTTCTGGTTTTGAATTTTCCATCTGATTTATTGTACTTCATAAACACTAACAAATTGATAGATATGGCGAAAAGCCGTCCCACCCATCTCTATAGCTGTTCACAAAAACCTGGCCCTGTTAAGAACCGTTTGACCGTCTCAGTACCCAGCATACTGGAGCATACATCTGGGTTCACATCACTGAGGATAACAATCTCAGTGATACTTCTCCCCTCTTGTAGTTTACCAGTGATCACCTTACATTGGGTGCAGCTGACGTGACCTCGCTATACACGGTCATTCCACATGATGCTGCCATTAAAGCGCTGATTCCTCCCAACACATTGCGATTTCTCTATCGACTTAAGACTATTTCTACTGTTTTGTTACTTGGTAAAACATATTCTTTTACAGTTTGTGAGTCAGTGGGGGATAAATATACACCTGTCATATTGGGAAAAGCCTTATTATACTGTGAT
The DNA here is from genome assembly GCF_048569485.1 of Anomaloglossus baeobatrachus. Classification (NCBI taxonomy): domain Eukaryota; kingdom Metazoa; phylum Chordata; class Amphibia; order Anura; family Aromobatidae; genus Anomaloglossus; species Anomaloglossus baeobatrachus. Next base: position 100,735,926 of record NC_134353.1, read on the forward strand.
GTGAATCCCTTCATGACGCCTGTGGTACGGTGCAGCCGCTGCATTGATGTCTAAGACTTCATTGGTAGCGGATCTGCTAAAATCTCAGTTTTGATGAACTTCTGTTTTTCTTCTGGATACTTAAGATTTTAAGCCAGTGTGTTCCATCGTGAAAAAATAATCCCAATTTTGTATCAGCTTTCAGGTTTTTTTTTTTTGGTTTTTTTTTACAAAACCTCTTCTATCCGTCATAACCAGTCCCTCAGATTTTCTTTGATCGTACCCAATTCTTTCATTCATAACTATTTATAAAAGTGGTCACATACAGGGCACATTTAATACCTCACTACTAAAAAAAAGGGAACCAGTCTCCTCCAGATATGTTTGCCTGCAGATATAAGGGTAATATGTAGCTGAATGGCATTTAAATCCAGTGTTCCGGCTTATAGGAGATGCGCTTAAAGGGAATCTGTCAGCACGTTTTTGCTATGTAATCTGAGGACTGCATGCTGTAGAGGTTAACACACAGATTTTTGCAATGTGTCACTTATCAAGCTGCATACTGTTGTATACTTGCAGTGATTGTTTTAGCACCAGGAACTTATCATTGCTCAGATTACAGCATTCGAGACACCCCCTTCTGTGATTAGCAGCTCACTTTCTGTAGACATTGTACATGGAGAGTCTGGTTAACTCTGCTACTTTGCTAAATCTTAAAACGGTCTCCACTGTTGCACCCAGTAATCTAAGTGATAGATCATTGGATTCACGGTCTCTTTTTCTACATTATGCAGCTGTTAGGTGAAGTAGCAAAAACATGCTGATTATTTTCTCCTTTTAAAGTGAATGTAAGATATATTCTCCTTGCAGCTGCTCGCTTCTAGTCATTCAGAGACAGGCCTTAGTCATGATGGACTATGCAGTGAGTGCAGCTGTAATCCCACCACTGCACTTTGGTTAATGCGTGTGTGCAGTGCAGTCTGTCAATCAATATACAGGGGGAGTGGTTACAGCCGCACTCACTATATAGGCCTCCTTCATACACCTGTGATTTTCACATATTGATAGATACATCATCCAGTTTCTCTTATCCAGACAGCACCCGGACTGAGCACTAATGCCAATTACGGGCCCATAGACTTATGTCTAATTAGGATCAAATAATGGATGTCTCCATTTTATTTGCTCACACAATCAACAAAAACTCATGTTCAACTGCTCCATGAAGTATAATAGATGTGTGCTAACCAAGAAAACCATGTAAATAGCACGTACTTCAAAAACAGACGTGTGAATCGGGCCTAATGCCCCCTGCACTGCCCCTATGACGGGGAGCAAGCGGCTGCTGGGAGGATAAAACTAAGTTTTGCTCTGTACCTGCTGCCCCAGTGAGGCAGCCTGATATGATTTAATGCTATTACCTTACAGATTACCCTTCTATCGTTAGATAAATAGTGTTTCTGCATGGGACAGGTTCCCTTTAGGAAGTCGTTATGTTGGGGGGATAGGTACATATTTAGGCAGTGTTTGGGAATGTGGGGGCAGGAGCCGCACAGGCTGTGCTGGTACTTGGGGCATATATTCTCTTATATGGAGGTGTGTAATCTGGAGGCTCCGTCACTCGCCTCTTCCGTGCTGTGAGTAATGTGTGACAGCAGCTTTTGCCGTATCTGCAGTGATTCATCCTCTTCTCTGGGCGTCTCGTCAGCGTTGCTAATGGCTGGCAGGATTTTTGGCATTCTATACTGGAGCGGGGCTTGTGTACGGGGACGGCCTGGATCACTTTCTGCAAACCTCTGTGGTTGACATTGTGGCCATTTCTCGTTCACAGGCTTATAGACTGAGTCTTGTGTCGCCCCACGTTCCCCGCGCCGTGCATTACATATGAATCATAGGCTGTGAAGTAATGTGCCCATGAAGGTGACTTATAGGGAGAGACAGCACTGACTCATTACTGCACAGCAGCCTGAATATTAAGTACTGGTAGGCACCGGGCAGACTGCTAAATGACATGCACAGTCATAGCCATGACATATAGGAGGCTCATAATGATGAAGAGCTTGTCCAGTGGGGTCTGACTGCCGGGACCACCTGCTCTGATCTGCAGTAAGGCGAACCTTCACCTTTATCTCCATTGCAAATTACGAAATGGCATACATTCCCCTGCTGGAAAAAGCCGAATAAACTACCTGGCAGCCCATAATGAAGTGAGCAGCGATGTATGCACAGTGCCACCCAAGACTAAGGGGGATAACTGTGCCCCATTCTGCTCCTCTGTATGGGTCCAAGCACTTGGACCCTTCTAATAAATGAGTTATCACTGGTCCTGGAATGGATGATGACTTTTCTCTGGACACTCGATAAGCTTTCTTAAAGCACCACTCCAGCGGTTTTTTTTTTTTAATTATTTATTATTATTATTATTATTATTATTATTTGTTCACTGCTGGCATGGTGCTGTAAATTTAGGTCCTCTGCCCCCCTGCATTATACTCACCCTCTGGCATCGCAATCTTTTTCCAGCATCGCTCCCGTCCGTCTCCAGCAGTTTGTGACCTGGCAGCAGCGCCAGTCTTTCAGAGAGCACGTTGGAGGTCATAACTCAGTGTAAGTCTATAAGAGCCTTGTTCTGGCCCTCATAGATTTGCATTGGGAGCTTGTGACGTAACTTCTGACTTCCATCCAGTCAGAATTTACTGGCATCAGATAGCGGTGTGGGACCCGAGCATTGACAAAATAAAAAACTTGAAACTACCCGGAGGCTGAGTATTAGACCAGGGGACTTTTTATTAGGCGCCATTCCAGTGCTGAAACCCACCCTCCACTGGAGTGATGCTCTAACCATAAAGTAACAGAGTTCTTACCTGCTCCAAAGGTTATTCCCATATCCAACATTTGTGTCATGTTCACAGGATGTCATAAATGTCTGATAGACATGGCTCCTGGCTCTCAGAACCAGGTTATCTGAAACGTATGAGTCCCCGTCCCTCAGTCGCAGTGGTTGGAGAAGTGGTTGTCTGTACACTCACTTCTAAAGGAGTTCTGGAAATAGCAGTGGTGGTGGTGACTGCCGTGGGAGGAGGAGGTGGTGACTGCCGTGGGAGGAGGAGGAGGTGGTGACTGCCGTGGGAGGAGGAGGAGGTGGTGACTGCCGTGGGAGGAGGAGGAGGTGGTGACTGCCGTGGGAGGAGGAGGAGGTGGTGACTGCCGTGGGAGGAGGAGGAGGTGGTGACTGCCGTGGGAGGAGGAGGAGGTGGTGGTGTTGGCGGTGGCTTCTGCTGCGGGAGGTGGTGGTGTTGGAGGTGACGGCCGCTGCGGGAGGTGGTGGTGCGGGAGGTGGCGGCCGCTGCGGGAGGTGGTGGTGCGGGAGGTGGCGGCCGCTGCGGGAGGTGGTTGTGTTGGAGGTGGCAGCCGCTGCGGGAGGTGGTTGTGTTGGAGGTGGCAGCCGCTGCGGGAGGTGGTGGTGTTGGAGGTGGCGGCCGCTACGGTGGCGGCTGCTGCGGGAGGTGGTGGTGTTGGCGGTGGTGGCTGCTGCGGGAGGCGGTGGTGTTGGCGGTGGCGGCTGCTGCGGGAGGCGGTGGTGTTGGCGGTGGCGGCTGCTGCGGGAGGTGGTGGTGTTGGAGGTGGCGGCTGCTGCGGGACGTGGTGGTGTTGGAGGTGGAGGCTGCTGCGGGACGTGGTGGTGTTGGCGGTGGAGGCTGCTGCGGGAGGTGGTGGTGTTGGAGGTGGAGGCTGCTGCGGGAGGTGGTGGTGTTGGAGGTGGCGGCTGCTGCGGGAGGTGGTGGTGTTGGAGGTGGCGGCTGCTGCGGGACGTGGTGGTGTTGGAGGTGGAGGCTGCTGCGGGACGTGGTGGTGTTGGCGGTGGAGGCTGCTGCGGGAGGTGGTGGTGTTGGAGGTGGAGGCTGCTGCGGGAGGTGGTGGTGTTGGAGGTGGCGGCCGCTGCGGGAGGTGGTGGTGTTGGCGGTGGCGGCCGCTGCGGGAGGTGGTGGTGGTGGCGGCCGCTGCGGGAGGTGGTGGTGTTGGCGGTGGTGGCCGCTGTGGGAGGTGGTGGTGTTGGCGGTGGCGGCCGCTGCGGGAGGTGTTGGTGGTGGTGGTGGCCGCCTGTCAGACAGTGTGAATTCCTGAAGGTGGAATGCCCCTGTAATCTATATTCCCCTGATGAGTGTGAGGAGCTCGTCATGTTGGAGCGTTTCTGCAGCTATCTTGTAATTTCGGTTTCTTGGATTTTTTCATTGCGGTGTTCGTAGCGTTTCTTTTTTCCATGCGTTTTTCTTACAATGTCTTTGTATTTTTGGGTGGTCGAGTTTCCAGTTGAGCTGCTGGTTTTGATACTTCTGGTATTTGGCTGTGACGGCCTTATTGACGCGGTCGTGTGCGGATTACATGCACTTTATGAATGTTTCACAGCAGAATCCCACTATAAATAGGGGGGGGTCCTCCTCCGTGGCATCTATTTGCCCTCAGAGGGCACATTGATGGGGTTATCAGCATGAGGCAGCCCCTTTTGATCTGTGTACAGTAAGATGGCGTTGTTTAGCGTTGTATTCCTGTTTACTGTAATTATAAGTTATTGGATCCATCTATACTTTTGCATACTGTTGGTCCTGGGTGGTAGGTGCCCAATTGTAACTGTCACCTCTGCCATCACCAGAACTACACAATCTGACAATGTATCTGTAGGACGCGGTATGGCGGTTATATTTATTGTCACCAAAATACATCTCCAAGCTCAGGGCACCCCAGCCTGCTTCATGTTTGCTCCATGCACTCCGCTGCCATTTCATGGTTCTGGGTGGGTGTGAAGACCCTCACTCGCCTACAGTCTTACCTGGGTCACCACAATATATTCTTTTCCTATATTTGGTATAACGCGGACCACTTGCCAATATAGATGCCCCCTCTACAAGGCCTCACTATCCACTGTGCCTGTTATTTCCCATCCAGGAGTGGACATGACCAGTAGAGGGACCCTGTATACAGCCCCTCTTATCCCACAGCTTTTTATTGGGCCTCCTCCTCTCGGACCCCCGTGCAGCCCCCGCTCCCATCTCTACATGACATGTGAATGCATTTTATGATATTAAACTGTGATTTTGGTTTCCCTTTCATGCTTCCCAGCTAGCTACAAAGTAAGTTGTCATTGTGTTGTGTGTGCCCCCCGTGTCCACGCTGACCACCTCCGTCTGTATACCGTTACATGTGTATGATGTCCTTTATTATAGCGCTATCTGACCTGTCCTATTAGTGATTGCGATCTGCTCCGCTTACTGGAGAATACTGGAGCAGTTTATAATCCAATACAGGGTACATAAGGAGCGATTTCTAGCATTATAGGAGAAAATGGGGGAGCCAGGAGACCAGGTACCCGCTAGATTCAATCCAAGCCAGTGTCTTCCATATTCTGCATCTGATTTAAAGGGAAAAGGGTGATTTTCATCTGTCATACACCTGTGGACAGCTGTGGCTCCTGGCTTCCCCTCCATTATACACGTGCACGCTTGCTCCATGTGATCATGCACGTGTTCTGCAATAGGGAAAGGGGAGCAAGTCCATGTCAGAGCTCTCTGGTGGCGCTTATCTCCCCTGAAACCAATAGTATTGGGCTTGTTGACGTGACACATACATGACCCTTCTCATTGCGGTGATCTATTGTCAGAGAGGTGGAAGATAATACCATGTGTATGGCCAGGAAGAGTGTCCATGTGCCCTATAAGCTTGTGTGCACACTTTGCAGATTTGCCACGGTTTTCTCTGCATATATTTGTCATACAATTTGAAGGGTTTCCTGAAGCAGCAAAATGAATGAGAATCCTGGAGTCTCCACGATATTCGATAATATAAAGGGCAGACAGGATAGTGTGGAGTCCACAACCAGTGATCATGAAGACTGGCAGTAAGTGGGGACGTCCCATCCCCCGAGCAATGGCGACAGCTGCATGAACATTGGCAGATCGATCCCCATATACCCATCTGATAACCAGGATATCAGTGGTCCTGAACAAGGCTTCTGCCCAACACGTTTCCACTCTCCAGATTCAGAGGTTCCTCAGTAGGTGGAGGGTGGGGAGCATGGTCACTTCATTCCCCCCTCCACCTCCTGCTTCCTCGGTATTCAGATGTACCCAGGGCCAATGATGATACCAGAGGGAACCAGTCACCTTCAAAATACTGCTCAATATTTGAGGTTATTCATAGGCCATATGTCAGCATTTACGGATATGGACCTGGAAGGAGCGCTGACCGGTCATCCATAACATTGGGGTATCCCTGATCAGCACCGCCCACTGGACCTTTGAGTCAAGAATGAGCGTGATTTTAAGCACTCCTCCTGGTCTTACCATGCTGAGGGCACAGCAGACGTCAGATTCAATCAGGTGACATCTGTCCTCTTATTTCAGGCTGCAGATGGAATAGTGGCCACGGCTGGGGGGTGCATATCCCCCTATTCTGATCAATATGGGGCTAATGCGCAGTACCTGACCACAACCACTATTCCGCCTGTAGAGCTGCGATTTGCAGCTCTGCACCTGTGTAGTTCCAGGCGGTGGTGGCACCAGGAACAGATGATTGGTGGGAGTGTCTGGTGTCCCACCACAAGACATTGAGGACCTATCCAAAGGATACATCGTCCTGGACAAGCCCATAAACATGTTTGTTTGTTTTTTTTTTTTTTTTTTTCTTATATAAAGGGAACCTTTCACATAGTACATACAGTGTGATCTGTGGACAGCACGGTGTAGAGAAGGAGAAGCTGAGCACAAGGATATTTAGGAAAAGATTCATTTATAACTTTTTTCTTTTTTTCATTGAAAGTCTTAGGGGTACTTTGCACGTTGCGACATCGCTACTGCGATATCGTTGGGGTCAAATCGAAAGTGACGCACATCCGGCGCCGGTAACGATGTTGCAACGTGTAAAGCCTAGATGCACCAATAAACGATCGCAAAAGCGTTGTAAATCGGTGATCTGTGTAGTGTCGGTCATTTCCATAATTTCGCTGCAGCGACAGGTACGATGTTGTTCCTCGTTCTTGCAGCAGCACACATTGCTGTGTATGAAGCCGCAGGAGCGAGGAACATCTCCTTACCTGCCTCCAGCGGCTATGCGGAAGGAAGGAGGTGGGCGGGATGTTTACATCCCGCTTATTTCCGCCCCTCCGCTTCTATTGGCCGCCTGCCGTGTGACATCGCTGTGACACCGCACGACCCGCCCCCTTAGGAAGGAGGCGGGTTGTCGGCCAGAGCGATGTCGCAGGGCAGGTGAGTGCGTGTGAAGCTGCCCCGTAGTGATAATGTTCGTTACGGCAGCTATCACAAGATATCGCATGTGCGACGGGGGCAGGTACTATCACGCTCGGCATCGCTACAATCGGCTTGCGATGTTGCAGCGTGCAAAGTACCCGTTAGTGTCTGTATACATAGCAGTCCAGTGGGGGCGGTCTTCCTGATCAGGAGCGCTTACAACCTGCAAAAACTTCCCTGTGTGAACATGGCCTTTTGTTAAATGTCCTGCCATATTTTCACATGCACAGTTGCTGTTGATGTTGGCTTTTTTTGGATGGGCGTACATGTAATGCATGCCTTGATGGGGTCTGCCACAAGCCCTAATTAAAGGAAAAAAACTGTCATGATCCAGGTCTTTATTGGCAACTGTTGTTTGATTATTTCACCCAGCTCCGGCCTAGTCATGTCAGGGGTTAACTCCTCCCTGCCTCACTCAGGTTTCCGGGACACTATATCCTGGTGCTGCCCCTCCGGTTCAGTGCCAGTGATAGTTTATGCTCTACAGCGTGTGTTACTGGCTCTTGTGAGTTACCTGATCTGTCCTGCCTCCCAGCTATCTTGTTCTGACCTGTACGCTCCTCGTTTGTCCGTCTGTCCCGGTCCCTGGCTACCTGCTCCTGTCTACTGTGTCCCAACCTGTTTGCCCTCCTCCCTTGTTTGTACTTGGACTTGCCGGTATCTGACTTGTATCCTCCTTCCTAACATTGGCTTCATCTCTCCCCTCTATTGCATATGTGACTTTCCGGCTTCCAACCCACGGCTATCGCCTGACCACAATTTGATTATCACTGTGCTATTGAAAACACCACCTCTGCTGCTGATCTGGTTTACTAACGTCTCTGGTGGTTTGCTTGTTAACAGCACTCTGGTGTCTCCCTTAGTACAGTGTGACACCAACCATCAGGATTTTCATATATAAAGTAAAGCCAGTGCCTGGGGCTGGGATGCTGAATGTAATCATAACTTTTTTGTTTTGACTTTCAATGTTTAATTTCAGAAATATGTGCAAGTAAAGTTCCAGCAATGCACTGCTATTTGATTGACAGGTGCAACAGGAAGGGAATATATGGGTCGGGTTTTGTGATCTATTCCGGCTTCTCTGTCTGGCCTTCCTCCTCTTTTGCCGTCATATACGTTAATTCCAGTGCCTGAACACTAACATGTATGATGGCTACAGGGGAAGAAAGGCAGACAGGGGCGGGTATAGACTGCAAGACCCAACCCACATATTCCCTTCCTCTTGCACCTGTCAATCAAATAGCAGTGCATTGCTGGAACTTTACTTGCACATATTTCTGAAATAAAACATCCAATCTCAGAACAAAAGCCATGCATACATTCAGCATCCTAGCGCCAGTATAGCATGGGCTTTACTTTATATATGAAAATCCTGTGGATGGTTCCCTTTAATTGCTTTGGCTGATGGCGTGTGGGGAGAACCCCCAGACCATTTTGATTATTTTTCCCTTTTGTCCTCAGGATCCCTATTTTTTTTTAAATTATTACCTTTTTGAACTTTCTTCATGAATACCCTTCTTGTATGGGGGAGATTTCTGAAATCAGATACTGTATGGGCCTATAGACTTCTAACTAGTGTTGAGCGGACCCGGACTTGTAAAATCCGGATCCGCTTGGTTTCAGCGGCAGATCCGGGTCCGACCCGGACGCGGGATTCCGGGTGCACGATCCGGATTCGGTTGTGTGTTTTTTTTTTCCGCTCTCTCTCGCGCTCTCTCTCTCGCGCTCTCTCTCTCGCGCTCTCTCTCTCGCGCTCTCTCTCTCGCGCTCTCTCTCTCGCGCTCTCTCTCTCGCGCTCTCTCTCTCGCGCTCTCTCTCTCGCGCTCTCTCTCTCGCGCTCTCTCTCTCGCGCTCTCTCTCTCGCGCTCTCTCTCTCGCGCTCTCTCTCTCGCGCTCTCTCTCTCGCGCTCTCTCTCTCGCGCTCTCTCTCTCGCGCTCTCTCTCTCGC